>NC_030435.2:2995226-3195226 GCF_001660625.3 Ictalurus punctatus
AATTATTGGCATGTAATATATGTTCACGTACATGTGTGTGTTTATGCTTACAGCCACTCAGAGCGTCCGCCAGTGTGTTTCCACGCCTGCCAGCCCCCACTGCAGCATTTACTGTGACATGTTGATTCTGCTCTATTCTCAGCAGCCTTGTTGGCATGGTCCGCGTAATCGGAGTGTGCCACTGGGAGAATCAGTGCCAGTCTCTGCGACGGGCACCACATGATCTGGCTCAGGGCAGATGGTCCACTGAGAAAGGTGGGCAGGGGCCACTGTCAGCTGTACAGTACTTTCAAACATCTCGGCACAGATTGGACTAGTATTTTTCCCCCTACTTGGTTTTGAGAGCCATGCGTAATACGTTTATGTCATTTCCAGATATGTGCGATGCTACTTATGCATTGTTACGGTTGACCAGCTCCAGTCTAAACTGTCCAACTGCTGGTTGCAGGGAATGTCAAGATCCACAGCACGCCAGGAGTAAACTGTAATCTAAACAGCATGGGGATTAAACAGCGAGCCAACACCGAAGGCCACTTTAGGGGCGAACCAACACGTTTTATGTACTTGTCAAGAAAGGCAGGCACCCTGGGAACATATTGCTCTAGAGGATGACAAATGGCTGAAGAAAAGCGTTACACACAGCAACCGGGAGGAAAAAAAAAGTGCTCTTTGGGCTAAGCCTGACTGCCAACAATCCAGCCGTGGCGTCTTAATCTTTCTCCCTCGCAAACGCTCAACACTCATTCCAGGCTCAGTGTCTGATCGAAATCAGATATTCGGTGTTTTGGATACATGCGAGGGTCGGAATGCTGCTGCCTTTTGGCCTCCTTCATGCCGCATAACCAGAGCGTTAGGTTCGGAAAGGAAGGCCACGGGAAGGCGCCTTTTATTGCAAATAATCCATCAGCATGATCCGATGAGGAGCTGATAAATGATTAACCCAGGGCTACATGATAAGTAGCTTATTAAATGTCACAGATATGTGATCCACATGGGGCGATATTACACACAGCCACCTCACTCGTACAATCGCCCCCTGCACAGGCACATGTTATTTGGGGCAAACGTCATTAGAGCGATGGGCTGCTCTACACTGAATAAAATGGAAGGAGGAGGGAGACTAAGCCACATTAGCACACTAGTTTTCCTGCATTTTTCACACCAGTGTCACTGAGAAACCGCTCATATTTCAAGGAAATCTCCGAAGGGATGGTAGAAAATCAAATATCAAGTATCTGTCCTGCTCCAATACACTTGTGCATCAGCTCATTTAATCTGTTTTAATGATACAGGCCAGGATGTGAAATGTCCCAGTAACTGAAGTGCCAAATCCAAGGGTTATTTTAACGTGTTCATTCTAATACGTTATTATTTTCCTTCTGATTTCTTTTAACCGCCATTGTTTTGGTCACGTTTGTTTATAACATGACTTCACACACTGCTATGCTGGGAGATTTGGGGAAAATTCTCAACTGAGATCAATTCTCTGCTGGTTTGATATAAACATGAATAATATAAGCTTATTACAAGAAGCATATAATTATCGGACTTTCGACGTAACGTGATTGCACTAGTTTTGGATTGCTGGTTGTTTTGTGTACCCAGGTGGAGGTGTGCATAGAATTCCACACTCACTCTCTCACAAAAAGAGTTCTGGCCAATCCCACTTCCTCCTGCAAACACTCTTAACCAACCCCAACCACTTCCAAAGAAATATTTGGAAAAAAAATATTTCTTAAAATATTAAAAATCCCACCCACTCTCGCTGAAAGTTTGACCAATCCCTGTCATTCCCACTAAAAGTTTGACCAACCCCACCCACTCTCGCTGAAAGTTTGACCAACCCCACCCACTCTCGCTGAAAGTTTGACCAATCCCTGTCATTCCCACTAAAAGTTTGACCAACCCCACCCACTCTCGCTGAAAGTTTGACCAATCCCACCCACTCTCGCTGAAAGTTTGACCAATCCCACCCACTCTCGCTGAAAGTTTGACCAATCCCACCCACTCTCGCTGAATGTTTGACCAATCCCACCCACTCTCGCTGAAAGTTTGATCAATCCCCCTCATTCCCACTAAAGGTTTGACCAACCCCACCCACTCTCGCTGAAAGTTTGACCAACCCCACCCACTCTCGCTGAAAGTTTGACCTATCCCACCCACTCTTGCTGAAAGTTTGACCAATCCCACCCACTCTCGCTGAAAGTGTGATCAATCCCCCTCATTCCCACTAAAAGTTTGACCAACCCCACCCACTCTCGCTGAAAGTTTGACCAATCCCACCCACTCTTGCTGAAAGTTTGACCAATCCCACCCACTCTCGCTGAAAGTTTGACCAATCCCACCCACTCTCGCTGAAAGTTTGACCAATCCCACCCACTCTCGCTGAAAGTTTGACCTATCCCACCCACTCTCGCTGAAAGTTTGACCAATCCCCCTCATTCCCACTAAAAGTTTGACCAACCCCACCCACTCTCGCTGAAAGTTTGACCAATCCCCCTCATTCCCACTAAAAGTTTGACCAACCCCACCCACTCTCGCTGAAAGTTTGACCAATCCCACCCACTCTCGCTGAAAGTTTGACCAATCCCACCCACTCTCGCTGAAAGTTTGACCAATCCCACCCACTCTCGCTGAAAGTTTGACCAATCCCACCCACTCTCGCTGAAAATTTGACCAATCCCACCTACTCCCACAGAAACTGCCCCCTCCTGCAACTTTCCCAGTCCTGATGCACGTTTCTCATCGCAGGCGACTCCGTACATGCATGTTTTAACACTGGGTTGTCAGTCAGTCATTCAGTGAGTGAACATGACTCTTCTAGGCCAGCTTGCTCAGAAGTCAGTAAAAAAGAGGCACCAACTGTAAGCACATAGAGGAGGCTAGAAGATCTCATTACAAGAAACTCCTGCTTTCTGTAAGACAGAGAAAGACAGCAACAGAGCAACGAACTTTTCTGCAATATCCACTTGCAATCAACACTTATTAACAACTGAGTATGTTATATTGATTATGCTTTATGTATTGGTTTGATTTTTCAGTATTAGCTACGATTGTATGCTAGAAGTTTAAACATTCCTTTCAGGTTCAGTTCCAGCGTTGCTGAGACTTCTGGGAAACGTCCATTAACACTCACAGCTATTGTCCTCATTTCTGCTTCTTTCCGTTTCATTGTTGAATATTCTTTATTTAGTATCACCTGTCAGCCGTTGTTGTGCCGGTGGGTAAATTGATATCGTTCATTAGTCAAGACAGCAACAAAAGAGAGCACACAGTCCCTGCGTTCTACATCACGTCTTCAAATTCAAGCTATTTTTCTGGGCAAATTTGCACAACTAGTGTGAGATAACGCTACCCACGGACCCGTCCGGCCAGATTAAAGATTCATAAGACGTATCGAATCTGTGTGGAAATCCCGAAATGTATGCAATTTGATCGAGCAGGGATTAAAAGCCGTCATTGTGCTCGTCAATAAGGAGCGCTGGCGGCTCGGCGGTATCACATTGATGGCCGTGTATTAATACCGCGCCTCCTTATTGGCCAATCAGCTGATTGTTTGGAATGTAAACGATGCTGCTGATGGCTCCGGTGACTGATGGCTTAAATTCCAATTAATCAATTGCTTCATCAGTTGCCCTAATTCAGATCAAATATCTCCTGAGTGCACACTCTTCTTTCAGTGGTATTAGGAGAAATAAATGCTTTGGAAGTCATTTTCATCAATCTAGCGCACATGCCAATAAAGCCTCACGGACCGAGCCTGGGTTGAGGTCTTAATGTCTAATGTGTGTGAGTGGGAGGGGAAAAACAAGATGTTGAGGGTCAGATATGTGTGTTTCATACAGTGTATTTGTATCTTGTTCCACGTCCAGTGTTGTTTTAAAATATACATATATATATATATATCACTGTATAACATATGATTCATTTCTCTATGCAAACTATTGCGTTGGATTTGTATTGAGGACTTGTCATATGTTCACTGTTGTTGTTGTTGTTGTTGTTGTTTTTTTGTTTGTTTGTTTTTTAAACTCCTGAAATATTAAGATCCTGCTCCAAGTTTTCAGTATCACATCTCCTCTCGCTCTGACCGGCTCTTTATCAGCCAGCACAATAATATTTCCTCCATTGTGACGCACAGAATGTCACCATTGTAAGATCCGCTGACTAATATTACAGAGCCTCCATATTATCCGTTTATGACAGGTCATGTGATATGCGGCTAACGACACCCCATCCGACCTCCGGCTTTCATTTACGGGAACGCGTGCGCTGCCTTTTGTGACGGCCAGAGCACATATCAATCCATCTCTGGGCCTCCTGAAGCCCGGCCGCGTCACGGGCCTTGTCAATTATACAAAATAAAATCAAGTATTCATAAGTAGGCGGTAATGGGATATTGGCTGACAGATTTAATAATTCAGTTTTGCTGAGGCTTAACTGGCACTAGTTTGTAGCTAATGGTCGGCGCGGTAAAAAATTCATCGCAGACAATGCCGGAGTGAGAAGGCACGAATAATTATGCCTACTTAATTTACTCTGCGTCTCGCCGGATGAAAAGCTTGTTTGCTAAAGAGTGCTTGAGCGTTTAAGCGGGCCCAGTGTAAAAGGTACTGTAATTTGATTTATGAATTCGATCCCCACGCCCCTTTAATTTCATTCATCAATGTTTCATCGGGTGCAATTATGCATTGTCCCTTCTCTCGTCATGCCTCCATTATCGAGCCTGTGCTTTGTCATGGGGTGTGTAATGGTATTGCTAAATATTCCATAATGCTCTTAAAGAGGGCTCGATCATGTCATTTTTCTCTCTTTTTCTTTTGAGATGCCGTGAGAGGAGATGACAAGAGCACCAGTGTGTGTCATTTTGGAGCTCAATCTTTTTTTTTTCCTGTACCATGTGACCTTGGTGTCAAAGGTAATACCTTTGTAGTCGCTCTGGCTGAAGAGACATTTTGAGAAATGGGTTTTTATTAAAATTATATATATATATATATATATATATATATATATATATAAAATACTGCAATTTACATTTACTGAACGTACAGTTACTTCAATTTACATCAAGTACATTGCTGAACAGTGGTCAAATGTAGGTAGAATTTATTATTATTTAATATCACGTACTGTTTGGTTGTGTATGGTTTGATTACGATCTATACATATCATTCAATAATTAATAAATAAGGAAACGTAGAAACGTAGAACATAAACAGTCGCGTTCTGTCCTGTAAGTCTGTTCTTTTCTGTCAGATATCGATTGGTCAAGGCCATCCATGTTTCATTCGTCCTGGATGATGATTGGCTGGTAGATAGTACATCATATGTACTTCCATTATATGTCGATCTTTCACATTGCCATTGGTTAATTCATATCTTTTCAGTCTTCACAACTCTGGGCCAAGGACAGGACACAAACACTTTTTTTTATTTATAAATAAATAAATAAAACACACTGAACACTGGACAATATCTATAATTGGACACCGTAATGATCACACTGGGTGTTTTTCCGCGACACACGAGTCCTTTCCCGTTCTATTGTATGTACTGTGAAGGTTTTAAAGCATATAGATCGATCAATAGGTCGGAAATCCACGAGCAATAGGTAAACAGGACAATGATAGAAGATCACAGTCACATAACAGGAAAGGTCACGGCAAACGCGCACTCTCATTCGTAAAAGCCAATGCTGTCGTAGTTTGCTGTGCAGTGACCCCACATTTATTCTCTCATTCCAAACTACGAGCATTTTACTCGGTCTCTCTAACATACAGTTATTAAATATTCATTAAACCACAGTGCTGCCGAATTCTCGATTCTGATCGGCCAGTGTCGATTCATCAAAATCGCAAGTTTATGATTAATGAATGTAAAAAACCCATGGACGTCACCAAATGCTGAGTTTGCTCACTTGAGATGCTTTGCCAGGCCTTTACTGCTTGTTTGTGGGTCTTTCTGCCTTCGGTTGTGTCTTCAGTAAGTGAAAAGGATGCTCAGTTGGGTTCGAGGACATCGGACATTATGGAACGTTTCCTTTCTTTACCTAAAGAAGCCCTTCAGACGCAAAATAAGGGAAATTATTCCGCTGTCCAAATACTTATGGACCTGACTATGTATTATAATTGCTAGGTGTTTATAGGAAAAGTTAAGTTACAAATTCTCATGACATGACAATTATTATTATTATTATTATTATTATTATTATTTTAGCTCTTTCACATACAAAATGTACCCGAGACTGCCGATGCATTTCTAAAGGCCGAGTGTTGTCATGCCAATTGTTCACTTTTTTATGGAGAGAAAATGAATTTTTCTAATCAAGCATCTGATCTCATGTGGAATCAGGTCCCAGTGAACGGTTAATATATTCATAGAGATATTAACGCTAACAAGTGACGTAGAGTGAATAACGCGAGACGCAGCTGGGAGTGAGAGGTCGGTGAAAAGTGTGCTAGGTGAAGTGAACCCTCCTCGGAGGCAGCGAGGCGTTCACGAGGGCACAACAAATGCTCGGCGGTCGCGAACCCCATCGATCTGAGGTATAATTCTCTATGAAACTGATGGATGAGGGCAGCCATTGACAGAAAGGGTAAAGACCACTTTGAGATGTCCCCTGTGAATAAGTATGATGGAAAATAGATTGTTGAAGAAGATTTATGTTTGTTCTCCGCTGCCACAGGAGAGAGAGAGAGAGAGAGAGAGAGAGAGAGAGAGAGAGAGAGAGAAAGGGCTAACATGATCCAACATGAAATTGTGTGCACTTCACGCACACACACACACACACACTTTCCACATGGATACACATCTTCAATACATTTGGCTCTTATACACACAGTGCTGCTGAATTCTCGATTCTGATTGGTCAGAAGGTGTTGATGAATTTCCTCTAACAGCAGCTCTGACAGTAGTTCTGGTTTATCGTTTCCATAGTAACAACTCGTTCACAGGGACTTGTATGGTGGACACATAATTTAAGTGTAATAATAAACAGATACAAAAATGTGATTGTGTGTGTGTGTGTGTGTGTGTGTGTGTGTGTGTGGAACTGAACTGAATCTAAGCTCTGGTTTTCACTCGTTCACTCATTATCCCTCCATCCATCTTGTTCTTTCATCTCCTTTCATTTTCTCTTTTCCTCTTCCTGATTTTTCACTCCTCTCCTCGTTCTTCTCCCTCCATCTATCTCTTTTTCCTTCTCTCTTTCTCTATCTCTCTTCCTCTCTCATTCCCTCTCAGTCTGTCTCTCGTTCTCACATCCTCTAACTTCCTCTTCACCTCTCTTTATTTTTATTCTGTCTCCCTCTTTCTCTGTTTATCTGTCTCTCAGTTCCCTCTGCATTCCTCTCCTCTCTCATTCTCTCTCTCTAGCCGCTCTTTTTCCCCCTGCCTTTCTCTCTCGCTCTCATTCACTCCGTCTCACTTTCATTCCCTCTCATTCATTCTCATTTTTTCATTCCACCACACTCGTTTACTTTGCTCCTCTTTTTCTGTCATTCTCTCCTATCTACCGCCTCTCTTTCTTCATGTCTGCCTCTTGTTCCCTCTCTCATTCTTGCTGTCCTTCCTCATGCAGTATTCTCGCTCTTTCTTCCCACCTCTCTCGTTGCCTCCCCTTTCTCTCCTTTTTGTCTTTTTTCCACACTTTATCTGTCTCTTTCATTCATACTCATACTCATTCATTCCGTCAATGTCCCATTCCCTCTTTTATTCTCTTTCTCCACGTCTATTTTGACCTTTTATTCACCATTTCTAGCTTTTATTCTCTTTTTCTTATTTGTCTCTCTCTCTCTCTGTCTTTTGAATTCTTTTTTTTTAATTTCCTCTCTCATTATCTCTCTCTCTCTCTCTCTCTTCCCCTTGCTCATTCTTTCAGTCTCTCATCCTCTTTCTCATCTCTCATTTTTTTTGTGTGTTTTTCTTTTTTTGTCTTTCTTTCACTCTCTCATTCTTTCTTTGTATCCATCTCTCTTCTGTCTCAATGTTTTCCTCTCTCGCGTTCCCTCTTTCGTTCTTTTTCACCATCTAGCTTTTTGCCTTTCGCTCTTTTCTCTCTTTCATTCTCATTCCGTCTTTCTCACATCGTGCCACGTTCTCTCATTCGCTTTCATATTCTCCTTTCTTCTTCCTCTCCCTCTTTTCTTTCCGTCCATACAGTTCACCTTCATAAACAAGACGATTACTATATATATATATCTATATAAGTCTTTTATTCATCTCTTGGTCTTTTCTTTCCAGCCTTCTACAGTGTAAGACGCTTTTTGTACAGAACTGAGGTGTGTGAAACCCCAAACACTGATTTTTTTTGTATTCTTCTATTCCTTTAATTAAGTTCTCAGCCTTTCTCCTTCTCCACAAGAATAATTATGTGCTTCAGTAACAAACTCTCATGCTCGAGCAAACGGATCGCCTGCTCTTACTGTACATTTACATAATAATTAAAATTCAAGAACGCATGAAATGGATTTACTGTAATCTTTTCAGCTGCCTGTTACAAATGCCTGCTTTAACGTGGGACGTTTTTCCCTGAGCTACCTCTTTACAGCGCAGCGCACGGAACGTTATTTACCTTAATCCATTCCACGGAGATTATATTTGATTAACATTTATCATTTTATATTACGGTGCTGTAAACAGACCCCCGGTGTGGACACAGGACAGGTGTTTGGATCTCCAGCGGGCATCCGAATGTATCACCAGATTAATATTTGGCACTTTTTAGGACATTTCATGTACTCGTGTAGTGCCAGTAAAGATTTTCCATCTAATCTTGATTTACAACCCTGTTCCACCACTTATCATCAAATCTGACTGTTCGATTGTGGTTCGGTTAAACATTTATACATTCTACAAATATCGCATCCAGTTTTTAAGGTTTCGGATTAGTTCGCTCCTCGGAAAAACCTCATGCTTATCCATGAGCATTTATTTCCTCCTCTATCTCTGGTATGACATGGAGAGTATCGGTAATCCTGTACACGTCATCATATCACACTCAGCTTACAAATGCTACAACCTGGCCAATGGTATGTATATCCAATAATGTGTGACATTGAGTGTGTTAGATTACAAATCTGTCCAATACCAGCAAGTGTTATAGAAATAAATAACATTTCTCAAAGATATTCAGTATAACCGCACAATCACAAGCACGATATTTACTTTTATACAAAAGTTTGACAAAATTAGAAATTAATATCCAGTGGGTGGCATTTCAGACACAGTATGGCCAGATCCAGCAATACATCCATCTTCTATACCGCTTTATCCTTTTCAGGGTCATGGGGAAACCTGGAGCCTATCCCAGGGAGCATCGGGCACAAGGCGGGGTACACCATGGACAGGGTGACAATCCATCGCAGGGCACACTCACATACCCATTCATACACTACGGACACTTTGGACATGCCAATCAGCCTACCATGCATGTTGTTGGACTAGGGGAGGAAACCCCCACAACAGGAGAACATGCAAACTCTGCACACACAAGGCCACGGTGGGACTCGAACGCCCAACCCTGGAGGTGTATGGCGAACATGCTAACCACTAAGCCACCATGCGCCCTGTACGGCCATAATGTTTTGTTCATTTTAGCATCGCTAGCGGAAGCAGGTCCCAAAGAAACCATAGATAGGGGCGGTGGTGGCTTGGCGGTTAAGGCCCTGGGTTACTAATCGGAAAGTCAGGGGTTCAAGCCCCAGCACTGCCAATCTGCCACTGTTGGGCCCTTGAGCAAGGCCCTTAAAACTGTATCACGGCTGACCCTGTGCTCTGACCTCAAGTTCCTAACAAGCTGGGGTATGTGAAGAAAAGAATTTCACTGTAATGTATATGTACCCAATAAAGACTCCTTATCATTACAGTTTTTGACCATTTTGTTTTGTTAATAATTACTGACAGGAGAAGGATTAAACAATAGTCTGTGGTAACCTTTGGCTGGTAATAAATCTTTGTTCGGCTCTGTGGAGCTGGAATTGTTTCAGCAACAATCTAGTGTACAGTCGTGCACAGTTGTTGTCTGGGTCCAGTTGTACGTCTAATATTTTCTTGGTTTGACCTTTGTACTTGTCTGCAGGTATTTTGACCCAGGTAATAGACTATGACATTAATTATTAGATAAGCCCAAATGAACAAACTCTGCAATTATGTTCACCTGCCCCTGTCCCTCATGTTACACCAAGCCTACATGACTATTCTCCAAAAAGCTTCCATTCAGACCAAATACGATCACTTCAGCATATTACCCCAATGACAGCTCTCAAGACCTTAGGTTTGATTTCCAAACCAAGAAAAGAAAGACCATGGTTATGATCAATATTTCACCAGGATCACTTCTTCAAAACAATCTCATAGCTGAAATCCTGTTAGAAGTTCGGGTATGTGAAGCAATATTATCTTAGTGGTCATAAAGTGATCTGATCCGTGCATTTCCCAGAATGCCATTTTAAGAGCAGAGATCTAGCTCATAGCTGGATGTCAAGCCCACCTCCCCAACATTCCCCCTTTAACAGAGTCAGAGGCCACAGAAAGAAAAAATAAAACAGCCCGAAACAGCCAACATTCATTTTAACCCTGGTGTCACGAGTGGCCTCTGGCTGCAGCCGCTGACTTGCCTCTTCCCATGTAGCCTTCTCTGCAGGAGGGGATGACGATTTCTCCTTGCTGAGGACTATTTATGTAATCCTGCTACAACAAACAGCACTTTTAATCTCCTTCTAGCTGAAATGGGAGAAGACAAGGACAGATTAGAAGCTCATTCTACATCATACATTTAGACCTTTTCTGATAAGATTGGCATCCACTGAGAAATGCATGATGTCGCCATATACAATTGGACTGTAATACAAGGCTAATGTGACTCGAACAGACTCACAGATTATGTGAAAGATAGTTATTTTGGACGAAGTTGCCAAAACACCCTTCGCTGTATAGGCAATAGCATAATTCGGTTTACCAATGGGACCAATCAATGGTACTTCAATGGGAAGCCTGGGTCTGGCATGGTGGTACAATAAGTAGCATCACTGCCTTACAGCTGGAGGATACCTGGTTTGATTCTGACTATAGGCTACTGATTAAGTATTAAATACTTTTTAGTTCCTTTTTAGTTACGATGCTGCCCCAATGCAGCTACCTTCTGAATGGATCATACCTTTGATCATATGAGTTGTTCTCTCTAGCTGCAAAGGTTAATGCTAAAACTATGTCCTTTTGTTGACCTGCCAATCGAATGTCAAGAGGTTGACCAGAAATTGATGCTGAGAAGTAATTTCCATAATGCACCCAGCATTCATCTCACAATCCATCCAATAAAACACTTGTAATTGGTTATGAGGTCATGGGCATTAAGATGGGACATTGGAAGGACCGTACGGAAGGATGGCGCATTCGAACTGTCCTCAATCTTTCCATACGGTGTCTTTTGACATGATATTTATATATTCAATATGGATGTAAAATGTCTTTGTTTTGATGTGTAACCTGAGAGCATCGCTCAAGCTCTATGGATATCAGTAGATGTCAGCCACTCGCAGCTGTCAGTCACGCGAGTGACGGACAGAAGCATGTTCAGCCGATGAGACGAACTGTCAGCCTCATCATCGTACCCTGCGGGGTAATTTGAGCCTCTGCGATGCTCAGGAATAAAGCGTCTCTCTGCACACGCACCTTCTTTATCTCTCCTCGAGAACAGGAGATGACACCAGCAAGATCTTCGCTTCAGATTTTGCTCTCTTCCCAAAGCACTTAATGTGATCAGAGAATTAAATTTTCAAACGGGTCATTTCATGATAGCCCGGGCCCCAAGATGCTCGGACGCTGGCTTTGGGTTTCCTGTTGCCGCAGTGTCATAGCTACTTCTCTCTCTCTCTCTCTCTCTCTCTCTCTCTCTCTCTATCTCTCTTCCTTTCTATGGCGTTTGATGTGATCAGGTAAATTTATTACAGGCCGTGAGGTCATCGAGATTTTCTGTAATTGGACCTTGGATGAATTGTATTAACAGATCTATGCGGCAGTAAACCATGCCATTTACATTTAATTAGTTTTATTGAACTGCTGACCATTTTATTTGTAGGAACCACCGTGCGTTATGATCGAGGGCGTATTTTAATGATCTTTAAATAAGACAAACAAAATGTTGCCCTCGACCTGCCTGAAACGATGTCTCATGCCGATATGAAAATGACATCGACGGGGACGTGTAATATGGTCATTAGCCATTACTCAGAAAAATTCTGATTGTTAAAGACTCTAATAGTAGAACCTGTTTGCTTTTTAGTACTTATTTAGAAACCAATCGAAATGTAGCATTATATTTCCCTCATTAGCCTAGTTAATATAACAAAAGCTTAATATATAGCTACACCATTACCTCTGTCTGTTTCACGAACTAAGATTACCCACACAGTACAGATATTTGCATCCATACCTAAACTAGCCAGATCCCTATACACAGCACTGAACGAATATTACCATCCAGGTTAGCTAATATTACCTCTTCAGCTGTAGATACTTGACGTTAGTAGCTATTAGCTTCTACCAAGCTAGCTAAGTATAATATCTTGTAATAAAGCCAAGCACTACCAAGCTAGCTAAGATGAGGCTAATTATTATCGTGTGTTAACTATTAGCCAAGTCATGGGCAAAGTAGTTAACATTGTGGTAACTCATAGTATGTAAACTATCAGCCACACTCACTAATAAGCTAGCTAAAGATCGGATCATGTGATAAAAGCAAGCTAGCTAACATTAGACTATTTTTTAAAGTGTGAACTCAGTTAACCTCAGTCAAGCTAGCAAGCCACAGTATGTAACGTTAGAATAACTATTAGGATATTAGCCAGTGAATATGAAATAAAAATTTCTTGTTTCACACAGATAGATAGTAAATAGCCTCTGTTTTTAAACTGGTTTCCTCTTGAAACTGTAACATTCTGTATCCGTTTATGCTAAAGTAAGTTTTTGCTAGCGTATATTGTTAGCGCATGCCAGTTTTAGCACCCTATTGAATGTACATTCATACAACTGCCTTGATATGAGTCTTTATTTGTTTATTTATAATGAATGACATGAATCGTGTTTCCAATCGGTGGAGAAAAGGCGCATACGGATATTTAAAAGCCGCACGTGAGCGACGAAGGGAAGTTCGAGTGTAAGCAGGTAGCATATGGGAGCACTCTGTTCTCCGAGTTCAACCTCCATGTGACGGCTGCAGCTGTAGCGCGTTAGCCGCCGAGTCTGAGGTTGTCATAAAGTGCCTCTGAAGTAGCCACGAGTGAGGCCGCTGTCAATTTCAGCCATTGTCTTCAAGACAATTGTCTTTCCACTCACGTCGTTCCAAAATGTCTGCTCTTGTGCTTTCGCTCATGTCACAGCAGCATCGTGCCCTTCGGTCAGCGGCGTTCGTTCGCATATAAACACTCTCGTCGTCTTTGCCATGCAGTGTTTGTTTCTCTCGGTTTCTCCCTTTGCTCTCGGGCCGTGCGGTTGATGAGAGATGCAGCTCGGTCTGCCGGGGCCTGCGGGGGGGATAAGCTTCCCGTGTTTTGCTATGAAAGCGATTCTGAATGTAACCAAAGAAACTCACTTAAACGGCCGAGGACCGGGACTGAATAATTCAGCGCTTACAATCAATTTTAACCCCCCCATGGGTGTGTGTATGTGTGTGTGTGTGTGTGTGTGTCGGAAAGGGGGTGGGGGGGGGGGGGGGGGTTTGCAGGCTGCTCATGGGAATGTTGACAGCTCTGTGCACAATGCAGCTCTTTAGCAACATGAGGAACACAAGGAGAGAAAGAGAGAATGTGTGTGTGTGTGTTCTGTGTGTTCTGTGTGTGCATATTGTAGTGATGCATTTTGATAAACGGATAAAACTGCTGCAACGATAATTGGTGAATCTGCCTGCTTTTAAGGTCATTTTACTTATGAGGCATGGAAAATTGCAAACCAAATACAAACCAAACACGCGTTCCAAAAACTATCCTGTCACCATTTTATAAAATCGTCAGCATATTTAAAAAAATTTTTTTGGAGCTTTATAAACTCGTTAGTCACGATGAATTTATTGGCGGCCGTAACAGGCTACATCTAAATTATTTCCATAGCGCTTACTAGTAATTATGACTTAAATGGACATTAAAGTACAATTTTAACTTTATCAGGAGGTTATATCATATTCATGATAATACAGATAGCACAGCAAGGATAGACTTTTTTTTTTTTTTGGATTAGTTTAATTGTAAAATGCGCATTTGTTACAGGTTTTACGGTAGTCCTTCTACTCCAGAGGTTATGGTAATCTTCCAGCATATGTGGTTAATAGTGGCATAGCAGCATTAAAAGTCAGCATTGACTGTCAGGGATTTTCAAGGTTTAAACAGAAGAATCAGATAGGCCAGAGCTCAAGACCACCGTTGTCAAGTCCACGGCTAGCTGAAACCACGTCAAGATCGAGTCCAAATAAAAGCAAGACCGAGTCAAACGCTTTTTCAAGGCCCAGCCCTTGCGTCAACTGGACGTCTTCGTTCTAGGTCGAGACCATATTTAGTGAGACATTCCAAACAGAAATGCAAAATGTTCTAAACAAGTCCAAGTCAGTACAGAAAAGGTCTTAAGATCAGATTCAAGTCCTACAGACCTAGGATCAGGACTATTATAAAGACTCTAGCGCTACTAGAGTAACACTAATTGGACAAAAACGCAACAATCAAATGCACCAGTATGGGGTCTTTTTTATATGAACGGGTCAGGGTTATATTAACGTGCGGGTTCTAGTACACGATCGTTTCTATAGTAACAGCTCGTTCTACATAAGCCGCATCACTTGGCGTGTTGATTATCGTTGAATATTTTCCGATAACACACCTACGTTCCTTACTTACACAACAACGCAACATATCCATTCATTTTTATCACTCAGCCATGGCTTATAGTGACTCATAGTGCAGCATGTTGTCACGTTCCCAGCAGCGCGGTGTCGGTTTCGCATCCGCACCATCGCGCATTGACCGCAAGCTGCTACATCACTCTGTACAATAAGCAGCATCATAATGGCAGAGTGGATTATAGCAGTTGTGGGTGGTAAGAGACAGACACAGGACACTGCGAGCCCTATCAATTATTTCTGTCCTGCTGTGAGTAGGACTAGGTGCAAAAAAAAAAAAAAACGTCCTCTAGATCATACACAATGGGTTTGAACACTTCTGGAGAATGATAAGCGTTCAGTTCTCCCCACATTATATGGTACGTTGCTGAAGGTAATGTATTGTAATGGCTCTGAAATGGGAATTTCAGGAATGGGAATTTACTTGTACCATCCATACATTTTCTATACCGCTTATCCTACAGGGTCGCGGAGAACCTGGAGTCTATCCCAGGGAGCATCGGGAACAAAGCGGGGTACGCCATGGACGGGGTGTCAATCCATCGCAGGGCACATTCACACACCCATTCATACACTATGGACACTTTGGACACGCCAATCAGCCTACCGTGCATGTCTTTGGACTGGGGGAGGAAACAGTGTCACGATGATATCTATAGTGTCTATTAATGCCTACAGAGATACATTAATATGCCCATAGACTCATATTAATGTCTATAGTGTCATGTTAACGTCTAAAGAGTTGCACTGATGTCTATAGTGTCATATGAATGTATACGACGTTCGTTTTTGACAACGCGCTCGCTCTAACACGCTATCGTTTCTATAGTAACAGCGGTTTTACAGGAACTTCTATAGCGCCACATAATCTAAGGCTAATAATCAGTCAATTTTTTAAAAAATGGATTCATCGTTGATGTGGTGATGTTTTATCTAAGGGGACATTTATTGCATGTTTATGGAAGGAGTCTCCAGTGTCAGCATTCGTAACAGTCAATATTCCACAACGGGATTTTCTTTCCAGAAGGTTTTTCCTTCTTTTGTCTTGTTAACTTTAAGAGAGAGAGAGAGAGAGAGAGAGAGAGAGAGAGAGAGAGAGAGAGAGAGAGAGAGAGAGAGAAAGTATTCGTCAGGTGCAGGAATTACTTTGAATCTCCTGTCACTGGAAAAATATTTTTAAAAATTCTGTTTCCAGCATGATTTTTTTTGTTTGGTTCTGTTTTGTTGTTGTTGTTGTTGTTGTTGTTGTTTTTTTTTTTTACTGCACAAATCAATGTGAAAATTAATTCTTTAAAAACTTGCGGTCTACATGTAATGAGCTGGCAACTTTTCTATACATTTATTAGATATTAGGTATAAACCTGTTAAGCTATTAACTAATAAACGTGTAATTAATATGTAAAATTGACCATTTTGGTCACATGACCTCCATTCCACCTGTGCACACGCACCTGCTGTCAAAGTATCTGTCTGTGTCCATAAACACCACCCGCATTAATCGTGCGATACGATATATTATACGAATACGAATGCGATATATGAATGTTTTAAAAAGTATGTTACTACGAAAAGAAACGCGAACTTGATCCGATGATCAGATCGACTCTCTCATGAGATCAGATTAAAATAGCCGTGCTGCATACGTCGATCATCTCTCTGTTCATCTTCCAAACGCTCGGCGGTTCTGTTTTTGCAGAGCGTTATGGACCCGGAGTGTTCTTCGCAGCCCTGGCCGAGGTCCAAGTCGCTCCTTCGTGCGCTCATCTGCTGGTCCAAGAGGTCAGCGATGTCGAGGCTGACTTCCTGAACATCTGCCCGAGCTGATCAAAGGCCGCCGGGCTATTTCTGAGCTCCACACTGCTCCAGCGCAGGCAGATCCACCATCTTCTGTTTGTTTATCTCTTCATAATGTTTCTACTATTTGTTTTTTCCTCATTTATTTTCATTTGTGTGCGTGTTTTTTTTTTCTTTTCTTTTTTTGGGTCCGTCCTGCTTGTGGGAAGCGTGGGTACATTTATGCATTTATAATTCCTGATGTTTATAGTGGACTGATGCCAGTGAGAGACTGACGGCGCTGGTTCTGATGTTCGCTGTGGAGCGTAACGTAGCGTAACGAAGAGATTTCAAAAATTCGCATTCACATATAGTGTATTATATCTTTTCCCCTGTCCTTCTCTTCCTCCGTTCAGTTTTTCTTTAATCTTCTCTCTTTTGCCCTTCTTCCATCCATCCTCTTCTTTTTCCCTTTCTTTATTTCTTCTCACCGCTTCCTCTGTCTTTCTGTCCATCTATCTGTGGTTCTTTCTTTCTGTTTATTTCGCTATTTAACTCCTTTGGTTCCCTTCTATCCATTCTTTCTGTCTTTCTTTCTTTCTTTCTCTTTTTTTGCTTTCACTCGTTTTCTGTCCAATTCGTTCTATTCTTCTTAGAAAGACCCTAACCCTTTCTTTCTTTCTTTCTTTCTTTGCTGTTTCTTTTTTCTTAATTTGACTCTTTCTTTCGTTCTTCATTTCTCTCACTGTTTTACTTTTTCTTTCTTTCTCTATTTAACTCTTGTTTTTTTCTTTGTACTATTCTTTGTCCACTTGTTCTTTCTTTCTTTTTTCTTTCTTTCTTTCTTTCCCGTTTCTCTTCTGTTCTCCTTTCTTTCTCGTTTCCTCTTTCACTGTGTTTCTGTCCGATTCTTTCTATTATTCTCCTTTCTTTTTTCCCATGCATTCATCTGTCTTTTCTTTCTTTCCTACTTTTTTTCCTTAATTTTACCTTTCTTCATTTCCCTCACGTTTTACTTCTTCTTTCTTCCTCAGTATAACTCTTTTTTTGTCCTTTCTTCCTACTATTTTTGTCCACCTGTTCTTTCTTTTCTTCTTTCATTCATTCTTTCCTGTTTCTCTCACATTCTCATTTTTCTCTTTCACTCTTTTTCTGTCCAGTTCTTTCTATTATTCTCTCTTCTTTTTTTTCCATCCAGCCATCCATCTTTTCTTTCTTTCTTTCTTTCTTTCTTTCTTTCTTTCTTTCTTTCTTTCTTTTTTCCTTTCTCAGAGAACTGTATTTTGCCATTTTGCTTTGTTGCTTCCTTCATTGCTTCTCCATCCCTCTCTCCTTACTATGTTTCATAATTTTTAAACAATTAAGCTTTTTACAGCTTTTTAATCTGATTGGCTAAATGCCTTTCATCCCTCCATCACGTTCAGCTGCTTGCACAGTAAATCCAGTAATTACACATGCAGTTGTGTGCACAGTAGTGTGAGTATGTGTGTGTGTGTGTGTTTGAGAGAGAGAGAGAGAGAGAGAGAGAGAGAGAGAGAGAGAGAGAGAGAGAGAGAAGCAGCCCTCCCAGGTGATTCGAAAGTCAGCACCATCCTTCTGAGGTCAGCATGTTTCCATGATGTTGTTATTAATGTGAGATCAGCATGCTAGCCTTGAGCAAGAGAGAGAGAGAGAGGAATCTGAGTGTGTGTGTGTGTGTGTGTGTGTGTGTGTGTGTGTGTGTGTGTGTGTGTGTGCGTGTGTGTGTGTGTGTGTGTGTGTGTGTGTGTGAGAGAAAGGAGGGTGAGAGAGAGGTGGAGAGAGAGAGAAAGAGAGAGTGTTGTCACAAAGAGAGGCTTTGTTTATGGTCTTCAGTCTTGGCCACACACAGGCCTTAGCAAGAGAGCATTTCCTGTCCTGATTCATTCTCCCCTCCATCGTTTGCATAACATATGCCTCTATTCGCAAAAAAAGGGAAAACAATGTGTCGCCCTCGTTCCCCAGGTTTCACAAGATTCCAAAATCATCTCATCACTACATCCTCAAGTATCTACTGTACGTCAAACTGAACAAAACAATTTTTGTTCAAAATCAATGTGTCTGAGATCATACAAAAATTAAATACACAAATTTCCCCTTATTTTAAATCTACACGATCATCCAAGAGATATTTGGTGTCTGATATTTGCTTCTTTGTTCACTCGTTCATTTGACTGCTTATGGTGGACCTGAAGCCCATCTCAGGGACACTGGGCACAAGGCGGGAATACACCCTGGATGGGACACTATTCCACACTAACCACACCCACACACGCACACACAATTTGATGGCGGAACTGTGCATTAGAAGTGATTCCAATAACATTATTGTTTATATATTCATCTTTAATATGCACATCTGCAGTTTTACAAAGTTGTTTATGTACAAATCTGCAAGAAATAAACCTTTTAAACAAAACCTAAAGAGGAGAGCGTGACTGGTCCCTACAAGCTGCCCATTATATATTTATTTATATTTAACATGTACACATAGAGATGTAACCGGTTCACATGCATGAGGTTAGCGGTGAAACTGACGAAAAGTCACGTGACTGGGAGGTTTTTTACTTTCATTTCCGATATGATCCTCTCAGCACCAACACCTACAGGTCCACATGCTGCAGTCATGACGTAGTAATCGCTCGGTCAGGGTAGCGGCGGTTAAAATCCGGCTACTAGTTTTACTGGTTACTACTTTTCCCGAAATCGAGCCGACAAAATTTGTTTCGAAAATATCGCAAGCAGGTTCGAACAATTATAAATATAATAAAATAATAATAATTCCTTACATTCGTATAGCACATAGTATGGGGGAGGGAATCTCATCAACCACCACTAGTGTGTAGCTTCCACCTGGATGATGCGACGGCATGATATAATATAGTAATATAATATAATATACGAACAAAACAAACAAAAACAGTCCTCTATTTGAGACCTGTTATGAGCTTGGGCGATGTAGCTGAGGTTGAGGAAGTGTCAGAACCCGAATTCACAGTTCATCCCTAGTGATGACGGTTTAGGCCACGCCCACTTTGCATTTCAATCCAGATACAGTGCCGGATCGCACCTCACTCTTCCTCTAGTAACAAACGGAATCAAACCTCATACAAAAGAACGCCTGGCTAATCAGCTACGTTCGGGTGAGATAATAATAAAAATGAATGAATAAATAAAACCGAATAAAATCTATTCCTATAATCATTGACAACTGTTATAAAGCTCAGCACGTGGATATATAGGCTACAGATGTCACAGATGAACCGCTCTTGACCATTATAGTCGGATTTTGAATGGGAACGTTTGAGGGACTGTGGACAGACGCTCTCGCTGTGCTGTACTTCACTGTATTTTTTGAGATATATACACCATGTCTGATTCAGTGCTGTATTCAGAGTCTCTCTCTCTCTCTCTCTCTCTCTCTCTCCCATCTGTGTGTGTGGGCCTGCTTGTTTTATCTCTGTGTTTAGGAATCAGACCGCAGGGTGTCATCTGCTGTGTTGTGTGTCACGAAAACACATGCATACCCAACATGTTGTGGATCTGCAACACACACTATAATACACGTGCACACAAACAAGGACTCGAAGTCGTCCTTAAACGAGCGTCATCGCTTGTGTAAACAGCACGCAACTTACGAATCGCTAATAATGCCGTGCGAGAGCGTCGGCTTTCTGTGTAAATCCCTCATTTCTGCGCCTCATGTGGATCAATAGGCATTTACATACAGCCTTTAGGCCTGCGCGTTTTATTAAGCAGCATGACGGAAATCTCCTGGAGTGAATATTTTTTATTTTTATAGCTATTTTTAAGTACACACACACACACACACACACACACACACACACACACACACACACACACACACACACACAGGAGAATCATCACTCGTAATAGTCGTAATTTACTTTGTGCCAAGAAAAGCAGTGATCAAAATGATCTTCCCATCATGCTCGGTTTGTGATAACCTGCTCTACGATCCCGATATCGCTAATAACGAACGCTAATACGGCCACGCTAACGAGATCGTGCTAATTTATTTCTAGCTAACCGACGACGCTAGTTGGGTAATATTTCCGACTCTGATGAAGACAGTCAGGCTGTAATGTATTTTCATATATAATGTCATTCACACACCAGGCATTCCTATTATCAAAACAGTTTCAGCCATAATCTCAAATGATTAGCGACGATGCTACCGGGTCCTATTTACTATTAGCCCTGTTAGCATTTTGGGCTGCTACGTATCAAAGGATGCGCATCTTCAGTGTTGTTTTCATACCATTATATCTTGTTTTTTTTTTAAATCTGAATTAGGAGCAAATTATATATGAAAACAGGCATACTGTACAACGGTGAACGGTAATGCAGCGGCCCCTCACCATTAGCTGCGCTAGCATTTTGAGTCGTTACTTAGCGATGAATGCTAAAACTCAGCAATGAAGCTCTCTGTAAATGTCATATCAACACAGTCGAAAAAATTCTTTTAAAACACCGACTGTATCTTATAACCGTCATTATTTATAAAAAAAAAAAAAAAAGGGGGAAATATTATGAAACAGACACACAAAATAAATGCGCATTTGAGGTAATGCTAATCATTATACCCATGTTAGCATTTCGACTGAGTGTTACTTGATGTTAAAATCCGTCGACCTAGGTCATGTCTTTAGATTTTATAGCAAAACAGCTCTAAAAGTTCTATTACCTTACAATTCTATACATTAGCTACATTCGTCTAAATTATCGTCTGATGAAAACCGACGCAGAAACGTGAACGCTGACGCCAGTGAGATCACGCTAATTAGCTGTGTTAACATTTTGAGCGACACATTTGTCGTGGTATAAACAGTGTCTGCGTCCATCCTCGAGCTGTCTTCGTTCCCCTGACATCCTTCGTCCTTTACGTGTTCCGCGCAACACCGCCGACCTGCTAATGGGACACTCAGCCGTCTGGGCTTATGTCATCCAGTCCCAGCGCGGTGCATCGGATGGCCCTGCTATCGGCCGCCCGCCTCCCCCTATCGATCTGCGGCCAGCAACCGGAGCCCTGCGGTGTCCCCCTTCACCGTCTCCCGTACCCACACACACAAACACGCACACACACTACGGCACCCTGTCACTGCTGGCCTGACCTTCACCCGAACTGACAGAGACTCAAGATGGAGAACCTCCCACTGTAAACAGTTCAGAGAACGCATGGAAAGAAAGAAAAAAAAAAAAACACGTCTTTTTTTTTCTTTAGTAAAATAAAATAGTACTCTCACTAAAAAAGTACATTCACTGGCCACTTTAATAGGAACACCTGTACTCCTGCTCATTCATGCATCAATTATCAGAACTTTGCCCGGAATTTCAATTTTATTTACAATCTTCAGCTCTCTAGATTTCTGTTTTTGACTGGCAGGAGTGGAACATGATGTGGTTTCTGCTGTTGTAGATCATCAGCCTCATGGTTTGACATGTTCTGACATGCTTTTCTGCTCACCATGGTTGTAAAGAGTGATTATTTGAGACCTCCCCAATCAACAAGGCACTGTCGCTCACTTGTCTGCACTTATATAGCACTTTTTTAACATTAGCAGTTCCAAAGCACTTTACACTGTGTCCCATTCACCCATTCACACAGGAGCAACTTGGGGTTCAGTGTGTTGCCCAAGGACACTTCGGCATGTGGAGTCATGCGGGCCGGGAATCGAACCGCCAACCCTACGATTAGTACACAACCCGCTCTATCTGGTTGTTGTTGTTGGGTGTTTTTTTCCCACCATTCTGGGTAAACCCTAGCGACTGCTGTGTGTGAAAATCCCAGGAGACCAACAGTTTCTGATAGACTCAACCCTAAGTCACTGAGATAGCCCTTTCCCGCATTTTGATATTCGACGTGAACATTAACTGAAGCATGAAGCAGATTTGTTTGCAATTTTAGCTGGGATAGTTATTCATTTATTTGTTTGTTTATTTATTTATTTCCCCCTTGGGCTGGTTTTCATCATGTTGGTGCGTTTCCCCCAGACATATTCATGAATTTACCTACACCTCATGAAACTGATCGATTTGTATAAATTCTATACATCGCATGGTACATCATCGGAACAAGCATATCCAACACGACCCAGCTTTCCTCGTCCTCTCTTAAAGACCTTAATTCCTCTGATCGCCCCTCTTGTTCCTTCCTGTCAAGCAGCATGGCCTCTTGATTTATGCTGTCTCATTTAGTTGGAGAGTCTTCCTCCTGTGGCCTGTGTGTGAGTGAGTGAGTGTGTGAGTGTGAGAGAGAGAGAGCGAGAGAGAGCATCTGAGGCATCTCCTGCATGGCCCATCATCTTCATCTAATATTAATAGCGCATCCGTCTTCTGAACAAGGCCTCGATAATGAAAGAGCAAATTAAGAGAAGGAGGGTGATATTGATCAGAGAGTATGTGTATTGCTCTCTCTCGCAGAAGAAGATGAAGAAGAAGAAGAAGAAAAAGAGCTCTGTATTTGATAATGAGCATGTCATTTTGCACTTATTGCCCTCCTGGTCCGGCACTACGGGGATTGACCACTGAACATGACCCTATCGTGGGTTTAATGTTTCCTGTTGTTCTGCAAAAAAAAAAAATCTTAGCTTTTAGCGTCCTAACATCAAGGCAGGATGTCACTTAAACGCGGCGCAATGTCTAGATGTTTAGACGATGAGCGCAAAAGCTCAATATTTAACAACAACTAACCCAAAAATAAGCAAGTGCTGTAACTGTTGTTTAGTCAAATAGAGGCATACACAGAAATGGCCTTGTTTGCAATGAATTGAATACGTCCACTCTGAAATCCTTCTCCGAAACGCTGTGTGTGGTCCCGCTTTGGAGCGGCTCACCACTGCGGCCACTTTTGTTGTTTTTTCGCCTTCATTTTTCAGCACAGACCAGCGTTGCTTATAATAAAACCGTATTATGGAAACATTTAGGAGTCCTGACAGACAATGACGAATTCAAATATCAACACAGAGATATGACAAAAAGGGCATCCAAAGCCGCCTGCCACCGCTCACATAAACCATATGAACAAATGGAGGCCAAGCCGGCGCTACCAGCTCTCTCTCCCTGGGCTGGCTGGCAGAGATCAATTCATCTATAAATAAGTCCAGAGATTACCGAGCCATCGATGAGCGCTGATTTGACTTATTGTCATTTTTGGAGTCATCTGCGAAGTATAGTCGTGATGTCCTCCAGTTTGCATAGGTAGTCATAAGGATCACCAATATGTTGGTATACAGATATGGATGCCAATATTTTAGGTATTGCTGGAAACAGTAACTTAACTTGGAGTAGGACCATGATGGGAACTGGGGGGTTTTGACCTCAGGATAGACATGAGCAGAATCAAGACATGAAGGTCTCACGGTGGCTGGAGAAGGATTGAGATTGAAGCAGGAACTTGTAAGTCATGCGATGGAATTAATAGGATCCTGCAGAGAGCAGGGGCTCGTAGACCTTTCGATAGGAGCTTGTGGGCCTCAGGATGGCACAAATAAGTGTCCTAAGCATTAAGAGAATCAAGATCGGCATTACCAGCATGAAGGTCTCAGGACGGTTGGAGTAGGATTGAGATTAAAACAGGAACTTGTGGTGAAAATGGGATCCGGAAAAGAGCAGGAGCTCGTAGATTTTAGGATAGGAACAGGAGCTTGTGGAGCTCAGGATGGCAAGGAAATTGTAGGTCTCAGATTGTAGCAAGGGCTTGTAGACTTCAGGATAGAAACATGACCAAGCCAAGAGGAGCTTGATAGGATCAGGAGCATCAAAAAAAAAAAAAAAAGTTATTTGATTGTTCTTCTGTGAGTTCCCTTAAAGTAAACCCAATGTGTTTTCCAATTAGAACCCTTTTTGGAAGCTAATAATATTTGATCATCCAATGAACCCTTAAAGAACCCATAAAGGATATTTTTTTCCAACAGTGTATGCATTGACCAGGTAAGTGTTTAGTACAAACTCTAAATGATTGGTAATTGTTTACTACCCAGTTTAATACATACAACCTGTCCGGAATTAAACATTTTGATAAGCTGTCTTGGTATTTGGTACACTTTTAGAAAAGCGGACCCAGACTCCCAAGACTGCTCCTTGAGGAGTCCCCTGTCCTGCGCATTGCGATTTCCTCTATTCCTAACACACCTGATTGAACTAATCACTGATCTGTGCTAGAGCAGCGAAAACTTTCAAATATACAGGAGAAGGGGTATTCAGGACTACAGGAACCTGTGAAACTGATGTACAATCAAAGAACTTTTAAGTGTAAGCTTCAGGATGGAAAGAGTGTGATCCAGATTGGAGAAGGAACTCATAGGCCTAAGGATTGGTCGGTGGTACAGACGTGGCCATTGAAAAGGGATCCTGCGATTTCATACGGTATCACGCGAATACTGCGGGCACAGGAAAGACCAGACCAGTAGGGGGCAGTCGTGCTTGCAGGCCTCGGGATCAGTACCCTGTGATTGTGGTAGTTGCGCTCAATGCCAGGCAACAGTTAAGAAAATGTTCACAAGGCTATTATTTATCTGCTAAGCTTCATTCCTCTCCTCTGAGCTAAGTCTAAGCATAAGCAGGACCACTTTGTTTTTTCAATGTAATCCCTAATGTTTAAAGTGGATATCTAATAGACTAATCCATGCAACAACAAAAAAACACGTAGAATATTTTCTGCTCTGGTCTTGACACGCTGTGACGGATGCTGAATGAATGTAGCGGTACGCGTATCGCATGAGCTATGCCGAATGCAGCTATTATGGCTCTATGCAGTTTGCCGTCCCTCAAGACGAGCACGGAGGGAGAATTTTGCCGTTGTGGGTGCTAATCACGTGAGGCGGTTTAGGCTTTCATAAACAAAGAGGCCAAAAATTAGGCCACTCAAACAATCTGGTAATTCAGTAGCGCTGAGGAGCTGCCACTATTTATTCGCGGAGGATTATGAATGAGTGTGCAAAGCCGTTGCCCTCTTAATGAGGAGCCTGTGATAGTACAGCTGCTCACAATTAAAACGGACTTCCCTGGGCCGGCCCGGGGCTCGGCCCTGCGTAAATAAACGCCAGGTTCTGGATGAGGTGGAGGGAGGGAAACCCTGCAACAACAAGGTTTGATTCAACAGAAGGAGAGAGAGAGAGAGAGAGAGAGAGAGAGAGAGAGAGAGAGAGAGAGAGAGAGAGAGATCTCCCTGCCCTGACCTGCTGCTTAACAAATGATTCAGCTCTAAGGGTCTTGTCCTGAGAGACGCACACATAGTATACACACATGCACACACCTGCATTCACACACAGAGTAGTAGCTTGATGACATCATCAGTCTCCTCTAGGTATGCAGCGGATATGGAAATAACAATCTTAACCTACTGCGATAGCTTACAGCATGCTTATAGAGAGTATTTTTCAATTATGGTGCAGGAATTGAATAATAATACTAAGGCCACCTTTGTGCACACTTGCCTTATGACTAGGAAGGGAAAACAATAAATTATCTCAAAGTATTAGGAAAACAGTGGCTAACATACTCACGCGCTCTCAAAAAGACCCTCAGCGAGGAAAAGATAAAGAGCATCAAAATATTCGTATCGCCCTAGAATGCAATTGAATCGATCATATTGCGTATATTATTTCATTTTTACGTTATGTTTTGCATTACGAAGAATACAAAATCATTAAAATGGCCCAATGGAGATTGGAAATGGGGAAAACACTGAAATTAGGAACGGCACCGATGCTAGAATGCTAGACATGCATGATAAGACTTGGCAGTGAGACAAAGAAACATAAACAAATCAAGGGTTAAACACAGAACAGGTGAACACAATAGGGCAACAAACCAGTGACAGGCAGAAACAGAAACAACGAGAAATGGAAATAAATATGGAGAGAGAAAAAACTTGGCACTTTGGGACCCGCATTGTGTGCTGAGACTGAGAATCTGTGACATGTATTGTTTTGTCCATTTATAGTTACTTTTAAATGTTAATAATTGTAATTATCCAGTCATTCCGTCACCACCCCCTTTTTGTTCTCATACTTTAGTTACATTTTTTGTTGTTGAATTAGTAATGTTATTCATACCAGAATCATTTCCAAACCCTTCCCTTTATTTATTTATTTTCCCAGAAAAGAAGCTCAAGCATAGGTGCTCGTCTAGACTGGTCAGTTAGGCTAACCCACCAATGCTCTAAGCTGAGCTACTCCTTCCTGAGAGCCTCAACTCGCTAATCAATCTCCCTGAATACATAGTTTTGTAACCTTGACTTTCTAGATAAAGTTGCACCTGTCAGTGCTAAAGGTCATCCTCAGATGTTAATTAACCTGGAGGGAAATTAACCAACCAGGGGTTTAGGCGTGACATTTTGCAAAAGGGCTTTAATCTTAAAACCCTCTCCATTTTGCGTGTCCGTTCTTCTTAAGAAACACGGCCGCGGGTCTGCTGTCGACCTGTTCGAGGAGTTTAAAAACCGCACGTTCAAAAAACGTGTCCGAGTTCAGCATCTCCGAACGTGTAGTAATTAGTGCACGGTAGTGATGAGATACCTGGACCGTTACTGCCTCCTGCTGAAGAGAGAGCATTCACAGCTCTCCAGAGTGTCTGGAAAACACACACGGATTATCCGCTTTTGTGTCATATTAACGTTTATTTAAAAAAGAAATCTCGCATGGAGTTTAGTATCAGAGGTGTGGATTCCTTAGAGCCGTGCTTCTCAACACGGGGTCTGTGACTCATAGGTAAGGGTTGTTAGTGATGGAAATCGCAAAGTAACATTAGCTCTAGAAATAACATCAACTAGAATCTGATGATAATTTTATTTTTAAAACATTTTATCTAGCCTATGTATTTCTATGCATTAAAATATTGATACATTTAATAAATGTGTACAGTAATATTTTGCTTATGCATCCACCATATACAAGCAAAATATTATTGTACACATTTATTAAATTTGTTGATATTTTGATTGGAAAATAAACTTCTACTGTGGATTTTTTTTTTTTTTAATACTTTAGTAGTTTTTTAAAAAATAAGATGCCAGATTGTAAAAAAAAAAAAAAAAAAAAAAGTTTGAGAACCCATGTCAGAGTTTATCAAAAAAACATAATAAAAATTATGATATTTTTTTTTTGTTTTTCCTAAAAAAAAGGGTTTTTTTAATAACATTTTTTAATTAAAAATTACATTTAATTGTAAGATTTGCTTTAAATGTGCTGCATACTACATAGAGTTTCATACAGTATATTTGATCCATTTTTGTGGGTATGTCCTTGCTATTTTACACCACTGTATCATATTTAATAATAATAATAATAATAATAATAATAATAATAATAATAATAATAATAATAATAATAATAAAACATTATTGAGTAGATTGAACACCATCGTTTCAAGAAAGTCAAATTTAAGATTTAAGATTCGGGCGAGAGATTGAATTCCATGACTAAATAAATAAATAAATAAATAAATAAATAAATAAATAAATAAATAAATATTTGCAGATGGACTATGTTTGGGGGAAAGGTTTTGTTCGTCTGTTTGTTTTTGCCAAAAAATAAAGCTCAAATGATTTGTTTTAATGTGATCATTTAAAAAAAAAGAAAGAAAGAAAGAAACAAAAAGTCTCCACATCGACACTCCACGGAGGACAGATGGCTCTGATTTATTTATTGTTTATTTCTTTTCATTGTTCATTTTATATAGCGCCTTTCAAATGGCTGACGTCAGGTTACGAAGGAATTTCTTTCTTTTTTTTTTTAAATTCTTTTTCAATATACATGTGGCGCGACACGGACAATTCCTTTTTGTCCTCGTCTTATAACGGTCTCCACAGGCTGTCTGTACCCCTCCTCCTTCTCTCCCTCTGTTTCACATTCCTCCTGCTGTGAATCTTAGCCTGTCATTAGCGGTTTTGCCCTCGACATGCAGAAGGAGGAGATATCAGTGATCATAAGCCAGTACACCCCCCCCCCCCCCCCAAACACACACACACACACACACACACACACACACACACACACACTTCCTGATTCCTATGTGACCCTTCCATGGCCATCTGGTGCACACTAGGGACTGCCACTGTCATCTGCTGATAATTAGTGTCACCTGCACATTGTGGCCGACGATAAACACTCGGCCGCTAGCACTGACTCTGTGTGTGTGTGTGTGTGTGTAAGCTGCCTGGTTAGAGCAGAGGGACTGGCAGGCACCCTGTTTTAGCTTGTAATGTAGGGGCTGGCGCAGTCCGTAAGGGTCATAATTAAGCTCCTCGTCACACACTCCAAGCCACCAACCAACGTGTACAAGACAGTGAAAGGTGTGTGTCAGAAAGAGAGAGAGAGAGAGAGAGAGAGAGAGAGAGAGAGAGAGAGAGAGAGAGACCAATCCAGCCATCTACAGCTGGGGTCAGTTACGAAGATCACTTCGGGAAGGCCGGACGCCAGGGAACTTGGCATGTTCCTAAAACAGCAGTAAATGGTTTGGCAAAAAAAAAAAAAAAAAATCCAATTATACAATTTTCCTACGAATGTACTGTGATTCAATTGAGACAGGTTTGATGTTCTGAAATGTTCTTCTTTAGGTTTGCTCTGGAGCTATGCAAACTTCTACTAATTTCACCTAAAACCTTTTCCATAAATTGATACTGAAAATAATAATATACCATATATCATTATGTAAAGAATATGGGGGCACAGTGGCGTAGTGGTTAGCATGTTTGCCTCGAAGCTCCAGGGTTGGGCTTTCCCCTCCAGAACCCGCCTCCGCCCTGTCTGCATGTTCTCCCCATGCGTCGCGGGTTTCCTCCGGGTACTCCGGTTTCCTCCCCAGTCCAAAGACATGATTCCAGATTGTCCATAGTGTTTGAACGGGTGTGCGATTGTGCTCTGCGATGGATTAGCACCCCGTCCAGGGTGTCCTCCGCCTTGTGTCCTGAGTTCCCCGAGTAAGGCTCCCCGTGACCCTGTGTAGCATAAGCGGTACGGAAAATTAATGGAAGGATGTACTGTAAGGAATAAAACACGTACAGGTGCGCCGTTATCGGAAAACATCGGAACTACTGTTAAAACACGTTCTGACCAATCGGAATCAAGAACTGTGGTGACCGAGTGTACCTGAATTCAAATCTACAGTATGACAATGTCTGTGACTCTGTACTGAAGGAGTAGTTGTGTTTAAAGTTATCAGAAAGGGGTTAGCTAGCCTTATGAATCGCCAACTAATGATGCGACGTTGCTTCAAAATGATTCCTATCATTATCATCTATTCATAACTGATTAAATGAAAAACAGCCCTCGCTAGCGGACTCTTTAAACTCTACTGTATTGGTGGTCTGACTAAACTTTCGACCTCTATTTTTTTCCCCCTCCAATTATCCAAAGTTTTCCACTTTGAAAGACGCCAGAGGGGAACATAAAGATCTACAATCTGTCTTATCTTCATAAATTTGCCTCTTCTCAGTTATGATGTGAAGCGATCGTGTTTACTCTTCCGCTCAGCGGCGACGCTGTCACGCGCAACGTTGCGCCACACGACCTCCTTCCAGTCGTATGTTTACACGCTGACCTTTGAGTGCACAGGAAGCCCTTCAGGCTTCATACACAGCATCTGCAATGATAAATACTTCCCGTCAAATATTTATAACGGCACCGCGGAAGCGAATTAGAGACGCCGCTCCGAAGGCAGTCATTTTTCTTGCTCGTTTTATCGCTCTTCGTCTCGCAAGGGGGTGGAATATTCGATGGAAATTGTAAACTGCAAAAGTCAGAGGAATCGTCTTAGCAACGATAAAACCCTCCGATTTCTTAATGGAGCGGGGGTTTTTTTTTCCTTTCCAACAATCCTCTGACTTCCTGTGAGGAAATGTTGAGGTTTGTCTCGACTTCAGAATGAAGAGAGGTAATGCCCAGGGGATGAGTACTCTCCCTAATGACTAAGTTATGAGTCAATTTACAAATGACTCATGTGCTGGGTATTATCTTACTGGATATTCTCACAGTCTAGTTTCCTTTTGGGGCAATTTTCATCATAGCTTACAAGTTTCACCTTTGCTTCAGTGAACAAGTTCACCTGGATTCTGTAGATTTGTACCTAAGAACCGCTGCAGTAATTAGAAAATGCTATGCTACTTTCTTCACTGTTGATGCTGTGAGCGGCCATCTTGATCTCATATCACTTGCTGAACTCTAGGTTGAGGAGATCATCCTGAGTTCCTGAGTAGGTATTCCGGGAGGGGGGATTTCTTTGGTTTTTCCTAGTAGGGAGGTCAGAAATTGTGAGTTATGACCACAGCATTATTCACAATCTGCTCATACTGAACATTTTTTTTCCACTAGGGGTGTAACACAATGACAACTGTACCTGTATCGGTTTATTGCTCCAAACATCCATATCTGTATCAGTGTTTGGAATTAAACCTGAAGTGGGTATGGCTTAAAGTGGAATAAAAATATTGAACTAAATGTGAACCCTACCTAATTGGATATGTCATTGCTGTTATCACATATGTGATTACAGTTATCTCATATGTGATTACAGTTATCTCATATGTGATTACAGTTATCTCGTATGTCAGTGCAGTTATCTGGTATGTGATTACAGTTATTGCATATGTCATTACACTTATTACATGTCATTACAGTGATCTCATATATGATTACAGTTATCATTTATTAGTTATCTCATATATGATTATAATTATCGCGTCATTACAGTTATCTCATATGTCATTATTGTTATTTGGTATGTGATTAGAGTTATCACATATGTCACTACAGTTATTGCATATGTCATTACGCTTCTCTCATGTATGATTACAGTTATCTCGCATGTCATTACAGTTATCGCATATGTCATCACTTATCGCCTGTCATTACAGTTATCGCTTATATCATGTCATTATAGTTATTGCATATGTGATAACAGCTATCTCATATATGATTACAGTTATCTCGTATGTCATTACAGTTATCACATATGTCATCACTTATTGCCTGTCATTACAGTTATCGCTTATATCATGTCATTATAGTTATTGCATATGTGATAACAGCTATCTCATATATGATTACAGTTATCTCGTATGTCGTTACAGTTATCACATATGTTATTACAGTTATCGCTTACATCATGTCATTATAGTTATTGCATATGTGATCACAGTTATCACATATGTCATTACAGTTATCGCTTATATCATGTAATTATAGTTATTGCATATGTGATCACAGTTATCACATATGTCATTACAGTTATCGCTTATATCATGTCATTATAGTTATTGCATATGTGATCACAGTTATCACATATGTCATTACAGTTATCGCTTATATCATGTCATTATAGTTATTGCATATGTGATAACAGCTATCTCATATATGATTACAGTTATCTCGTATGTCATTACAGTTATCACATATGTCATCACTTATTGCCTGTCATTACAGTTATCGCTTATATCATGTCATTATAGTTATTGCATATGTGATAACAGCTATCTCATATATGATTACAGTTATCTCGTATGTCGTTACAGTTATCACATATGTCATTACAGTTATCGCTTATATCATGTAATTATAGTTATTGCATATGTGATCACAGTTATCACATATGTCATTACAGTTATCGCTTATATCATGTCATTATAGTTATTGCATATACGATTACAGTTATCACATATGTCATTACAGTTATCGCTTATATCATGTCATTATAGTTATTGCATATATGATTACAGTTATCACATATGTCATTACAGTTATCGCTTATATCATGTCATTATAGTTATTGCATGTGTGATTACAGTTATCTCATATATGATTACAGTTATCTCGTATGTCATTACAGTTATCACATATATGATTACAGTTATCTCATGTCATCAGTTATTGCCTCTCATTACAGTTATCGCTTATATCATGTCATTATAGTTACTGCATATGTGATTACCGTTATCTCATATGTCATTACAGTTATCTCGTATGTCATTCGAAGTCCAGTTAGATGAACATGGACAGTCAACCCATCAGCAGTGTTCAAATCAAATGCTTTCAAATCAGTTTGACTCTTTACATTCCCACCACTCAGCATTCGCAGATCTCACGTCAGATCACACCATGGACAATAACCTGGATGACGTCTGTTAAAGAAGATAGAACATGATTGGCACTTCATTATTAAGTTTGGTTCCTGCTGTCCACTACATCGCAGTTACGAGCAGAATTTTTACCTTCTCCACGTTTCTGAGGGTGCCGGAACACCGTACTGGATCGTTCTGGCTTACTTTAACCCTTTGAATTTGAGTCCGGTTCCTCATGTCATCTCAGGGGGTTTTTCCTTGCTTTCACCTCTGAATTGTCCTTGATGGATCTACATCTACATCCAAATTCCTGTAAAGCTGATTTGTGGCCATGTCTATTGTTAAAAGCGCTGTGAAAATAATACCGAATTGAATTGAATAATGATGCTTCCATGAACCTTGACCCCTATATTTACGCTCAGGTCGCCCCAGAATTAAAGGAGACTGGAGGTATTATATTAACGTATTTTCCTTGTAATTTGGGGGTGCTGGGTAAAATGGCCTGATTGGAGGTCCTAAACTGTCCCCAGTGGCCCTGGAGCAGCTGATAATTGTGCGCTGGATAGATGAGTATATCAAATAGTTTACAAAATGAAGCCAGCTGTGTTTCCCCTGCATAGCGCGCCTTCCTGTCACGCATCATTAAACCTTATTAGCCACTTCCTTTTACAGCGAGCCTCGCCCCTATCTCCCAACCCCTCATATTAACATTTTCTGTCCTTTCGACTGGAAATCATTGGCTTTATTGTAGAGTGTCAACTGGCTGTAGTTTTCTGATGGCTGGTAATTAGTACTTTGGAGGATAATCGCCGTCGAAAAGATGCCGCCTCGTTCTCTCGCTCGGGCCCAAGACGCGAGCAGACTGTCTCCTGTTATTCCTCCGTAGCTCTCGCCTCTTTTTCTTTTCGAAATTCAGAAGGCTTGGATGCGGGTCTCGTCGCTTGCTGGCCGGAAGTCTTTCGTTTTCTAATTAGAAGGCCAACAATGTGATTTATTTATTTTTTATTCGGAGATATTTCTTGTTGTTTAACGTCAGTGGATTTCCGGAAGCTTCCCTATTGTTTATTATTATTAAAGGTTAATGAAAAATTCCCAGCATTAAATCCGTAAGAATTCGGACACACGAGAGAATTTCCTCTTCAGGCTCACGTTACAGTATGTTAGAGATCATTACGCTTCTTTCCATCCATCTTTTGCGCCTTTTTTTTTTTTTTTTTTTACTTCTTTCCTTCTTTCCTTTGTTTTTTTTACCCTTATTCTGTCTTTCTGCTTTCATCCATCCATCCATCCATCTTTTCATTTCTTTCTTTCTTTTGTTTTTTTTTACCCTTATAGCATTCTTTCTGTCTATCTTTCTGCTTTCTTACATCCAGCCATCCATCCATGCATCATCTTTTAATTTCTTCCTTTCTTTCTTTCTTTGATCCACCCTTCCATTCATCTGCCTTTTCTTTGTCTTCTCTTTTTGTTTCTCTCACTTTTTAAATTTTTCTTTGTCCCATACTTTCTTTCTTCTTTCTCCCATCCATCCATCCTTTCTTTCTTTCTTGTTTCTTTTACCCTTATTCCATTCTTTCTATCAATCTTTCTGCTTTCTTCCATCCATCCATCATCTTTTAATTTCTGTCTTTCTTTCTTTCTTTCTTTCTTTCTTTCTTTCTTTCTTTGATCCATCCTTCCATTCATCCATCCATCCATCCATCTGTCTTTTCTTTGTCTTCTCCTCCTTTGGTTTGTATAACTTTTTTTCACTTTTCTTTCTAACATACTTTCTTTCTTCTTTCACCCACCCATCCATCCCTTCTTTCTTTTGTTTTATTTATACCCTTGCTCCATCCTTTCTAGCTATCATTCTGCTTTCTTCCATCCATCCATCCATCCATCATCTTTAAATTTCTTTCTTTCTTTCTTTCTTTCTTTCTTTCTTTCTTTCTTTCTTTCTTTCTTTCTTTCTTTCTTTCTTTGATCCATCCTTCCATTCATCCATCCATCTGTCATCTGCTTTGTTTTCTCTTCTTTTGGTTTGTATAATTTTTTTTCACTTTTCTTTCTCCCATCCATCCATCCATCCATCCATCCATCCATCCATCCATCCATCCTTTCTTTCTTTCTGTCTTTTCTCCATCCATCTACCCTGTTCTTTCTTACACTCTTCTTCCAACATTTTTTTTTTACTATCTTTCTTTTTTCTACTTTCTATCGTTATTCGTTCATCCATCCATCCATCCATGCATCCATCCATCCATTGATTCACCTCTTGTCTTCTCTTTTTTATTCACTCTTCTTCCAACAGTTCTTATTATCTGTCTGCTATCTTCCATCCATCCATCCATCCATCCAGAAATATTACAGTATTACATTATAGTTTATTTTTTATATATTTATCTTTTAAATAATAAGGCATCTACGTGCCCCAAAAATAACAATTTAAATAATAAAACAAACAAACAAACATGCAGAAAGCTCTTAATGGACACGTACTGTGCAGAGTCCAGAGAAAAAACTAAAAATTGTCTGGAATCTGAGATCCTGAATCAAGGTCTGGTAATAAATGTTGGTCCTCAGGAACCAGCTCACGGTTAGCGAAGCAATCACTTTAAGCCTGGGTGGTCTGAAACGGGTGCCTGTGCGGAAGGGGGGTGTCGGGGCTTATTGTAGTGAAGTGGGGAGGGGTAGGATTGTGGTGAGGGGTAATAATTACGGCACCACTGAGATACAGAACTTCTAATATCCTTCAGAGCACGTTTCTTAAAGACAGGCCGCACGGCAGAATCTCCACTCAGGACCAAGCGTGTTGAATTAACACCTTCACGCTCCGATCACCTCCTCGAACCTGCACGGACGCGCTGATCGCTAACTCACCGTCCTTCCAGGCAGTGCCATTAGTTTCAAACTGCTAGAATAATTGTTACATCGCCAAAATATTTGCTTGCACATCACCACGTCGCTCCCTCGGCCAGCTGAGACGAGCATCTGGTCTTTATCTGCGCGTGCAACAGTCACTCCTTACCTCGGTGGCTTTTTTCCAGAGGAAGTGTGGAAGTCACGCAGCGGATCTGCACACCGCTCTACTCGCATGAAGCCTGCTTCGCACACATACACACACACACACACATATATACACAGACACACACATACCCACACACTCACACACACACACACACACACACACACACACACACTCACACACACACACAGGCACAGGACTGTCTTGTCTTTCTCTTTAACCATTTATTGATACTATTCAAATATATTACCTTTCTTTCTTTCTGTCTTTCTTTCTTTCTTTGTGCTTTTTTTTCTTGCTTGCTTGCTTTCTTGCTTCCTCCATCCTTTGTTACTATCTTCTGCTTTCTTCCATCCATCCATCCATCCATCTTTCCTTTCTTTTTAATCCTTTATTGATACTGCTCAAATATATTCTTTATATTCTTTATATATATTCTTTCTTTCTTCATTTCCTTCTTTTTTTCTCTATCTTTTCCATGCTTCTTCCATCCTTTGTTACTATCTTCTGCTTTCTTCCATCCATCCATCCATCCATCCATCTTTTCTTTCTTTGTAATCATTTACTGATACTGCTCAAAATATGTTACCTTTCTTTCTATCTTTCTTTCTTTCTTCATTTCTTTCGTTGTTTTTTTTTTTTCTTGCTTGCTTGCTTTCTTGCTTCTTCCATCCTTTGTTACTATCCTCTGCTTTCTTCCATCCATCCATCAATCCATCTTTTCCTTCTTTTTAATCATTTAATGATACTGCTCAAATATATTACCTTTCTTTCTTTCTTTCTTTCTTTCTTTCTTTCTTTCTTTCTTTCTTTCTTTCTTCATTTCTTTCTTTCTTTGTTTCTTTCTTTCTTTCTTCATTTCTTTCTTTTTACTTTCTCTTTTCCATGCTTCTTCCATCCTTTGTTAGTATCTTCTGCTTTCTTCCATCCATCCATCCATCCATCCATCTTTTCTTCCTTTTTAATCTTTTTTAATCTTTTATGGATGCTATTCAAAGATACTACCTTTTCTTTCTTTCTTTCTTTTTATGTACTTTATTTCTACCTTTCTTCTTTGATTCGTCTTTTCTTTTCTAACCTTACTAAAACATTTACACTTCATCGTATGTGATCTGTTTCATTTCAATTGAAGAACTCTCTCTCTCTCTCTCTCTCTCTCTCTCTCTCTCTCTCTCTCTCGCTCTCTCTTTATCTATCTATCTATCTATCTATCTATCTATCTATCTATCTATCATTCATTTGTATATTTTCTTGGCGTTTTTTGTTTTTTTCCAGCAGGACCCTGGATGCCCTTGATTCCTCCCTGAGAAGGTGTGGTAAATGAGCTCGCGCCCTGTAACAGGCCCTTGGTATTTCTCGGGGCGTCTCTGCGATCAATTAAAGACAGACAATAATAAATGTATACATTTAGACCAATTTCAGTTGGCGTGACAAACGATTTTCCCCTTGAGCTATTGACATTGTCTGGGAAAGAAGCATGCGCGTCCCTGTTGTGCATTCTGTCCGAGCTCTCACCGCTTCGCTTTCATCACTCCGCATAGGCTGAGGGCTTTTGAAATATGGTCTTTGTTTAATTTTGCAAACACGCACACACGCACACACACACACACACACACACACACATAGGTTCTGCAAATGCTAAACGTTTAAGTACGGGTTTAATTGGAGCTGCACTTGTAATGAGATTGTGGAGGGGAACGCATACTTTTTCACTTCCGCACAGGTGAACGCAGTGAGACGGACAGGACAAACGATGACCCGTCGTATACATCAGGTCATTTATGTACACGCGTACTCTTTATCTTCATCCTCTTCATGGCGTCTCAGACAGCTCCTCCAGCACTGGAGCTCTTTGCTCATCTGCTGCTGTGTTTCAGCATGTTCACTCGAAGCCATGTGATTTTGCTGAGAAGGAATGTGGAAAGTTTTCTTGTTCTGATTAAAAAAAAAATTGCAATTTGTATGTCAGAAATAGCGGATCGTATGTCACGCTCAAAATGCTTTCCCTCGCAAATTTGACATGGAAAAATTGATTAGGGCCAAGCTATGAAAGTATGCACCAGCCTGCTCTCTTTCTTTCTTTATTCCTTTCTTTGTTTATTTATTTATTCTCCTGCGTTTCTTCAGCTGGTGATGCACACGAGGTGCGCTTTTTTCCCCCCTGCTGTTCTTACTTCTCATCGCAGAAAGAAATTTCCACCAATAAGCTAGGAGTTGAAAACACGATATCTTTTCTTTTGCTCCTTTCTTTTCTTTCTTTCCATCCTTCCTTCCTTCCTTCCTTCCTGCCTTCTGTGGACTCACCTTTAAAGCCATGGTCTTAAAATGAAAATATAATGGAATAAATCACTTCACTAGAGTATTGTAAAACACTAAAATCTTTATTTAACGTGTGAATAAATGACAGATGGATGGATGGATGGATGGATGGATGGGTGGATGGATGGATGGATGGATGGATGGATGGAATGCAAGAATGCACGAACACTGTCAGGTGCCACATTTGAATTGTTGTCACAAATATGTTTTTCATTGTACACCTTTCTTTCTTTCTTTCTTTCTTTCTTTCTTTCTTTCTTTCTTCCTTTCTTCCTTTCTTTCTTTCCATCCTTCCTTCCTTCCTGCTTTCCGTGGACTCAACTTCAAAGCCATGGCCTTAAAATGAAAATATAATGGAATAAATCACTTCACTAGAGTATTTCGAAACACTAAAATCTTTATTTAACGTGTGAATAAACGAGTGCACAGATGGATGGATGGAGGGATGGATGGAATAAAAGAATGAATGAACACTATGAGGTGCCATATTTGAACTGTTCACAAATATTTTCCGCCATTGTACACTTTCTTTCTTTCTTCCTTTGCTTCAGTTGGCATTTGCTTGCTTCAAAGCACAACACTGTTTGTTTAATGTGTGAATAAATGGACGGACGGACGGATGGACGGAGGGATGGATGGATGGATGGATGGATTGATGACTGAATAAAATGACGTGCTTATCCACAAACTGAGCACCAGATAACTCTCTCCTCTTTTTTCAACTCATCACAACCATTTTCTCACTGTGCTTTTCTTTCTTTCTTTCTTTCTTTCTTTCTTTCTTTCTTTCTTTCTTTCTGTCTTTCTGTCTTTCTTATATTTGTGTCCAAAAAAAAAAAAAAAAAAAAGCATTCAAGAAACAAATCATCCCTTTAGCTTATAGTTTCAGACTGAAATAGAATTGGATCGATTCTCTTAAAATCTCAAGGACACCTTTATCTTAATGTAATCCACGATCCTGTCTTTTTCTCTTTTTCATTCTTTTTTCCCCCCTCTCATCCTTTTCTTTCCCTTCCCAAACGTGCACTCCTGCCAATAAAACCTCATAACTCACAGCAGTCGTGCTGAAGGAAATCCGTCCAGCACTCACATCCTTGTCAGTTCCTCAACTTACGATTGCAAATTGAGTTTGTCCACTTCATTCACACTCGTTTTGATGAGCGACGTCCATCACGGTGCGTCTCCCCCTGCCCCCCCCCCCCCCCCCCTCTCTCTCTCTCTCTCTCCCTCTCCCTCTCTCTCTCTCTCTGTAAAGCCAAGGGAGTCAGTAATTACGTTACGGGCCTCCTGCTCCACCCCCTTTATTGTCAGACAAGAAAAGCAATATGGTACAATTAGGTTCGATTGGGGGGAGCGTGTTTCCGGTGCGGTGCCGAGATCAGGGATGTTTCCATAGTGACTCGCATCTGCGGCCGGCCATGCGTGAAATGTACAGCGGGCACACGTCCGACGCCCAGAGACATCTGTTAACCAAGTGTGTGCCAGCGCTCGGTGCCACGCTGACCCAAGGGACCAGGCATGCTGGGGGAAATGAAGGAAGAAGCGGTGCATAAATGCAAGGGACTCTGTGTATCCGTTACCGATTTAGCTCTAAACTTCTCGGACCATTTGCTCCGGAGCATCTTCGGAGTCAAAACAGCCGGATGAGATTGCATTACATTTATAATGTATGGATTCATGTATTCTGACTACTAAGGGATCTAAGTTACGATTGTGCCATAGTCTCGGGATTCTCTCGCGTGCCGTAGAGGTGCCATTATTTTTTTTAGAAAGAAAATCTTAACATGCAGAGATAAATAAATAAATAAATAAATTGAGTTACAACAGCATCTTAGGACCACTGTTTACACTGTTTACAAAAAAAATAAATAAACACTAAGATTTTGAGAATTAAGTTGTAAAATATGATATTACGATTTTAAAAAGTCACAATCTTTCACGAATAAGGTTGTAAAATTTGGATGAGATTCAGTAGTTCTTAATTCGTAAAACCAACTCTTATGTATAACTTCATCAACGTCAACATTTTAAATTTTTTATTCCAAAAACATTATTCTGTTATACACTGTACCATTCTGTCATAGAATCATGACTTTATTCTTGAAATGATCCTGACCCTTTTATATATAAAATATATAATGAAATGATATGACCATAAAACAACTCGGGTGAAAAATGAATCGTGTCCAAAATCCTGTGAAGATAAATGAATCGTGTGGGAAAATGACACGCCGTGAAAAAAAAAAGAATCACATGTACGAATCTCATGTGGAAATAGATAAATCAATGAAAGAAAGAAAAAAAAGCTGTGAAATTAAGGTAAAAAAAAAAAATGACTGGAACATACAACAATCATGTGTACAAATCACACGGGCAAAAAATTTGAATCATTAAAAAAAAAATAACGTGGAAATAAACGAATCAAAAGAAAACTCGTATGTGAAAAATGAGTCGTGTGTAAAAAAAAATGTATTTATTTTTTTTTTAAAATAACACATGAAAGAAAAAAACAGAACAAAACAAATGCAAAGGTGTCACGTATCTAAACACCAGACGTGTAAATTTCACGTGTGTATCGTGGGACTTTTCAGTATGGGACAGTACTGAGATGTAGAAAAACAACAACATTCAAACACAGTATCGTATTATAGGAATGACAGCAATTAGTCACGCAAGAATTTGAATGAACCCTCGGAGTTAGTTTGGGGGTTTAGTCTGCCTCGACGGATGGGTATTGGGGGGTTAGTTTGGGGGTTTAGTCTGCCTCGACGGATGGGTATTGGGGGGTTAGTTTGGGGGTTTAGTCTGCCTCGACGGATGGGTATTGAGGGTTGGTTTGGGGGTTTAGTCTGCCTTGACGGATGGGTATTGGGGGGTTAGTTTGGGGGTTTAGTCTGCCTTGACGGATGGGTATTGGGGGGTTAGTTTGGGGGTTTAGTCTGCCTTGACGGATGGGTATTGAGGGTTGGTTTGGGTGTTTAGCCTGCCTTGACGGATGGCTATTGGGGGGGTTAGTTTGGGGGTTTAGTCTGCCTCGACGGATGGGTATTGAGGGGTTAGTTGAAGAGCGAAAATCTCAGGCTTCTGACTAAAAACCTCAAAAAGCCCACAAATAACCCATGTGAGTAACAGGAAGTGACTCAGAGCGGAAGGTATTATTTGTGGCATGGCTTTGACGTGCCGTGGTCATTAGTTTATGGCTGGCTTTTGTCCTGTCTTTTTTTTTGTTGTTGTTTTCTGGCCTCCTGTAAACTTTTGTCAGAGATGTACACAAAAGCGGCGACTGTCCGCTGCTTGTTTAGGCCTTCTCCAGACTGTTATTATTGCCATAATGACCAACAATAATAATGAATATCATCAGCAGAATTACTCCATCGCTGGCTCAACAGGGGGAGTCGGAAGGAGGCGAGGGGAAGCGGAGGCGCAGGTTGGAAGGCGACGGTCTCTCTCTCTCTCTCTCCTACCCACACACACACACATGGTTTAAGAGAGCTGAGCTAATCCAGCTGGGGGTAATACGAGCACTTCATGAAGCAAAAAAAAAACCCACCCAGAGCGCCACTCAGGAAGTGCGCCATGTCAGCTCTGTTTTCAACAGTTATCCCTCTGATATTTCTTTGCTCATTTGTTCTAGTCAAGTCATCATTGTGGGTAACACTACCTTGTGTGTGTGTGTGTGTGTGTGTGTGTGTGTGTGTGTGTGGGTTCTATCCTTTCTCCAAAATGGCCCTGGTGCCAGCGAGCAGGTGTCCCGCTAACCCGATTAGCCTTTTCCTTGAGAGAGCCGCACTCTTAACTCAGCGAGGTGCACTAATAAACCTAAGTGCTGGAATGAAGAAAAAGCTTCCTTTAAAAACACGGCAGGGCCGAACCCGGGCCTTTTACAGTATTAAAGCGTCTAATGAGCGGCGGATAGAAAAGCACGTACAGCAGGTAAATAAAGATAAAGCGGCCGCAGACGTGCGACGCGTAGCTTTTATTAAAGCCGCTTGATAAACACCGGCTCAGGTTATATAAATGGTTTATTGGAGGAATAGGAGGAAGGTTATTCTCAATAAAAGTGCCACAGGAAGACGGTCTATACATCTTCAGCTGGACGTATAGATCACAGTGAACATGATCGAGGACTTAAGTTCAGTAATCCTGTAAGGAGTTAGCAGGAATATTCTCTAGCCTACACATTACAAAAAAAAGTGAGTGAGCAGGGATTATTTTCTTTCTTTAATAGTCTATTATTGCTATTATTATTATTTACAATTTTACTATAACAGTTACTGTGAAATCTAAGCGTAGTTTAATGAGTATCAGATAAGATAGACAGAGTAAAGCTAAAGGGTTTTTTTTGTTCATTACCACAGATTTGACTTTTTTTTTTTTTTTAATCTGCAACACAACACAATCAGTGGGACGCGTATGTACAGGAAGTGAACGTCCTTATATTTTCACTGCCTTTAGTACTTTCTGACGTTTTAATGTAATGATCCAAATCCGAATCTTTTTTTTTCTTCCCCACAAGACTTCTTCCTGTATTTATGAATGCACATATTTATGTATTTGTTTGATTGTTTATTCATTTACACGTCTGTTTGTTTGTTTGTTTATTTATCTTTCGTTTCTTTCTTTCTTTCTTTCTTTCTTTGTACTCACTCATTCCCTCACAAATGTACTTGTTTATTGTTAATGAACTTATTGGTAACTTGGTTATTTTTTTCCATTTATTTCTTTGTCTCTTTGTTGACATACTTTCTCACTCCCTTTGGACATTATTTATTTATTTATTTATTTATTTATTTATTTATTTGCTCACTTTAAATAATTTTCTTCAGTTAACTAGCTAGTTATTTCATTAGTTATCTTGACTATTTATGTATTTATTTATTGTTCATTTATTCATTAGTCTGTGTGCTTGTTTGTTTGTTTGTTTTCTTACTTGTTTATTTATTTGTATGTTTCTTTGTTTCTTTGTTTCCCCACAGAATATAAAACACAAAAATTTTGAGGGAATAGAAAAGAAAAGGGGAATATATATATACTACTACTACTACTACTACTACTACTAATAATAATAATAATAATAATAATAATAATAATAATAATAAAGAAGAACAACAATTGTATGTTTTTTTCTGCAAATGTAAAATTAACAGGCATCTGAAAAAGTGAGGTACAGACTATCGCAGTCCAGGTCTCAAATGAATATAAGTTAACAAATTGAAATGAAAAAAAAAGAAAAGAAAAGAAGAAGAGGATGGTGATTAAACACAGAAAATAATCCGGTGTAAATAAAATATCCAGTTTTGAGTTCCTCTGAAGTTTATCTAAAGTCTAAGACCGGCAATATATGACACGTGTAACTATAAACACAAATTGTGTAAGGAAGCCCGTGAGCTATGTGACGTGTCACGTTTTTGACGCTGGAAGTCGTTGGCTCACAGTCGGCTCGCGCTGTGCCGTGACATAATGTGCGGTTTCTGTATCCTCACATGACAGCGGCCGTCCCGTTTCCCGTCATGCAACAGTTGAAGCAGAATAATAACTGGAATTAGGCGCTCGCTGATGATCCTGTGACGCGCCACTGTGAAATGTCAGCCAAGCCTGACTCACGGCCCCAGACCATAATCTTCCACAACATGGTCTTTTTTTTTTTTTTGACATCCCGACAGCTTAATTTCAATTTTTTTTGGCACCCGGGTTAGCACCACATGGCGCGTGCCTCAGTCAGATCCAGATGTTTGTGGGTATTGGTTTTAATGGGAAGGCGCGGGAAAACAGCGATTCCCCACACGCGTCATTAGCTTTAGCATCATAGCTCTGACATTTCATCTGCGTGTGGACGAATTATCAGACGTGGGTAGAAATTAAAAGTGCATTCAGATTGCTTATTAAGCAAAACCGCATGCAGTTTGAGTGATAGAATCACACTCGCTTTATAGACCGTATTTCAGAGAAATGGCTGACGTTAAAGAGTTAACACACTGCGGATCAGAAGAAGCTCCAGGAGATGCTTTTCACACGGAGACTGATTCCGGCTTTCGGATTGGACAGAATTCCACGAATAGCTCAATAAACGGTCAAACTTCAAGAGGAAATCAAAATGCACGTACTATAATGGGTGAGATGTGGTTATTTTAGGAATATAGCTGGATTAGGCAAAGCAACGACAAAGCAACGTACTCCAGTAGGTCCACTACGTTCTCTCGTAGCTCGAATGATCATGCACGACATCCTGAAAATGAAAAACCAGATCTCATGAGAAATTGATACCAATTTAGCCAAGAACAAATGCAAGAACAAATTTCATGAGAAATACAGTGGAAATTTTAATTACACAAACATTTCTGCCTTAACATTATCAGTAGTCTGGTTTTTTATTCTTATATTGCTGAAAGGTAGAATATATATATATATATATATATATATATATATATATATATATATATATATATATATATATATAGAGAGAGAGAGAGAGAGAGAGAGAGAGAGAGAGAGAGAGAGAGAGAGAGAGAGAAAGAAGTCATAATATCTGCTGTTATGAAAAAGCAAGTCAGAATATTTTGAGCAGACAGAGCGTTTCTTTATCTGTAAAACCAATGCAACATATTTTTATATTAACCTGTAAGTAAAAAAAAGTGTGTTCTCAAAAGTACATATATTATAAACAAAGTAAAAATCAATTCTGCTCATTTCCCCTCAGCTCCCCAAAGCCTTCAGGTTTGTGTATCACTGATCCAATCTCATCGAATCAAATCTAATCTAATCTATCTGTGTTTAGCAGGACCTGATAAATGGAAAGTAATCAATGTTCTTCAAACAGTTTGGTTAGTGATATTAGGAACGTGAGTATAAAGTGTTTTCCTCCTATAAGGATAGTGGGACTTCTCGGGTCACGATGTACGTGAAGGATCGAGGCTGGTTTCAGTTGAAAGAACTGAGATAGAACAAAATATGAACTGACAGTACATCGTGTAAATCGATGATACGTACAAACATTTGGCCGGTTTTCTAATATATTGGCTAAACCTGCCATCTCGTATAGACTGTGCTGATATGTGTGACGCGCTCCAGGCGTGGGATCGTAGGTTATGAAAGCTGTGTGTCATTTAGTGCGGCGTGACGTGCGGCTCGAGGCGGGGATCGATCCGCGTGTTATTAAGATGACAATAGTCATTCGGGGTCCCCACTGTAATGCACTACGCAGATCCATTATAACCCGATTATATATTTCCCTCCGCTGGCAGCCGCGCGCTGTGACGGGGGAGGGGGGAGGGGGGGGGGGGGGGTTGGGGCGTAATCTTTAATGGAGTTTGCACAAAATCAAATTATACGAGCATCAATAAACATAACATAATTCAGAAGGATAAGTGGGCTTAATTTATTGGACGGGCAGATGTAATGGCACCGGTGTCTGCGGAGTGAAGACACTGGAGAGGAGGAGTGAGCAGAGCGAGAGAGAGAGAGAGAGAGTGGAATGAATGATATGGACATCAAGCAAGTGCCTGGTAATGACTGAGGCGAATAATTTAGCTAGATAGCACATAGATGTTAAAGGAATATCTACCGCGCTTGTATGGCATGTTTAGTTACCTTAGTTAATGCTTACCTGCACTGAAAAATGACCACAAGCTGTTTAAAAAGCCTTAGAATTACTTTCAGATCTTACCCTGTATTGATAAAGGGGTTAGAGTGAAACAAACTTGAGAGAAAGCGTCACTAGAACTTTTGGAATTCCATCCAAATTTCCAAAACTACAGCAATGCAGCGCAAAAAAAAAAAAAGTTCCGGCTGCTTACGATTTCCGGAAAGGTTTAGTGGTGTCCATGCGCCATCTGAGTCACGCATAAGCACGAATTCTTCCCTCTGAAAAAGTAGTCTCAGGATACACCGATCAACCATAGCAACCATTCAGTCAGAGGTGCTGAAAAATTGCTTGGCTACAGTGACTTCGTAATTGTAACGTAGCATCAATGCTAATCGGACCTTTCCGCAATATATTGAAAACGTCAATATTGCATCAAAGCAACTAGTATATCCTCCATACACACATCGTTGAGGTGTGAACGAAATGAAATTGTCAGAAACATCAACACTAAAAATTGTTGAGAAGCGGCTCTGTTCGTCTGCGGTTTCGCATCGACGCTAAACGTATGGAAAACCATTGTTTCCTTAAAAAACAACAGTTCGATCAGCAACTTTGATACAAAACAAGGTAAAGGTGTAGTGATGACAAAACTTTAGATGTTTAGATGTGCTGATAAATTGCTAAGGAAGGATTCTCTCTGGCTATGGTTTCACTTAGCATCAATGCTAACTTTCTACCGTATTATCTTTCCACCGTAGTAAACGCCTCATCTTCGGCATCGAAACGTTGCGGCGTACGATCACAGATCGCGAATTCATTGAACGCTACCGAAACGTTAGGTCACGAGTCGTGAGCGCTACGGAGCTGAGCCGTTAATGAGATATTTTCCTAAACACGTCGGAGCGCAAGCGTCACTGATATTTACGATTCCAAGAAACGGATTCTGGGGTGTTTGCGGTGTTTGGAGGCGTTAGCGTGTGTGTGATGAGGGGTTCAGACCAGCAGGTGACTGGCACGTTCTTCATGCACATGACTGGGCAGAAGAAACTTCAACCTTTTATTCGAAAACACTATAATTTAATGGGACAGACATCCATAGCACCCTCCCCCCTCTATCTCTCTCTCTCTCTCTCTCTCTCTCTCTCCCACGCCCTCTCTCTCTCTCTCTCTCCCCCCCCCCCTCTCCCCCCACCCCCCCTCTCTGATTCTCTTTCTACATTTATGGAGAGGCGAAGGACCCCAATAATACGAGTCCACAGTCAGAGCCAAGCACATGAAGTGCCGAGGCCGAGGTTGTCATTTCCCATCGTAACCTCTGGAGGGGCTTCGGCTTTTTTTCCGGGCCGCGAGGTTAATAATCAAAAATGATGTGCTTCACTAGAGCAGATAAATTGTGTCAAACACAGCTGGGCCGGCGGAGCTGCAACCGGCCACCACCGAGCTAAATTGATGGTTGTTGTGTGATGGAAGACGGGCAAAAAAGCCCCTTCTCTCCGTCGTATGACATGAATAGACTTCTAGGTGTCGCTTTTTTCACCCCGCCAGTGTCGTTTGTTGTGAGCGTGTGTGTGTGTGTGTGTGTGTGTGTGTGGGGGTACGTATGTGTGAGCAATCGCAGTGTGACGCGTGACAGCACAGATGTAAAAGGGGCTGTATGTGTGTTTCCAGGGCAGTGGAGTGTGAGTTGAAGATAGAGGCTGTGTGACTATACTATGTGTGTGTGTGTGTGTGTGTGTGTGTGTGTGTGTGTGTGTGTGTGTGTGTGAAAGACCCAGCGTTATGCATTGCCATCATTTTATACTTCATCTGAGTTCTTGTGTAAATACAAGACAAGTACAGAGCATCTGTCAGAGTAGCAAGGGGGAGGCCAGGTGGTTATCCGGCAGATATGTGAGTAGTGGCTGACACACACACACACACACACACACACACACACACACACACACACACACATAAAGAGTGTCACGTCTTAATGTCATATGTCTGTTTTCCGTCCACTGTCTTAGATGAAATACATTTTCATACATAAAAAAAAAAAAACACTATTAGAAAGTGTTGAGTTCTATATAGAACCTTTAAAGGTTCCCTATGACAATTCAACACCTTAAGGGTTCCAGATTAATCCGACACCCTCTTCAACAAACAGTTATGTGCAGTGCTAAACCTGTTAGCGTTGTTCTTGTTAGCGAAGTCACTGATTGTTCTACTAGTGACCAGAAGGAAGTGAGTTCAAATACCAGAAACACCCCATTCGCGTCACGGTTTCCATGACGACAAAGTGCCATGTGCTTACGTTTTTGCATCTGTTCCGGTCTTGCTCCGCCCCTGTCCTGTCATTGGTTTGTTACCTGAGTGTGTCCGACTGTAATGTGTTAGTTCGTGATTAGTTTGCGCAGGTAAACCCTGCCGATTTGTTGTTTCGTTGCCAAATCGTATCGATCTTTTCGTGTGTTTTTAAGTTTGAGCCTCACATGTTCTATGTTTAGATCCTCACATCAGAAACAACCCTCTAGCGACAACGTTACTCCGTGATCCTTAGTTGTTGCTGTTGTTGTTGTTCTTGTTGATTTATTTTATTTTTTTTTAGATTTGTGGTCCAAACGGCACTTAACATATAACTTCCTCTACAATCTCACGTATCTCCCGCTCGTAAGTGAACAGATAAGATGGAAACCGAACGATGGAGCTACGCCGTGCTCATGTATGTGAGACGCAGGACTTTCTTTATGTCCGTGGCATTTATGCTCCTCTGCTCTGCGATATATGGCCCTCCTTTGGCATAATGTAAGCACAGCGCTATCGGATCGGCGCCATAAATATCCCGGCTATGGAGGGTTGCCCGGGGTCAATTGCCCACGAAGGTCCCTGTCATAATTTGTTTAAGAAGCCATATTCAATAAATGTTTTGCAGCTCGTCGATGCCTATCACGCTTGGGTGGAGGGGTGGGGGGGAGAGCCATAATGCAAACAGTTCATTACTCACGTGAGTAAGTGCTGTATGGAGAGAGATAGTGCTGGCTTCTAGGCATTTCCACATGCTGGGTAAGCCTCACCTTCTGTTTAGTGGTGGGTATAAACCATTTTAAATGACATTAATAATAATAATAATAATAATAATAATAAGAAGAAGAAGAAGAAGAAGAAGAAGAAGCTTTATTTCTATAGCACCTTTCGTACAATGGAATGGTACCTCAAAGTGCCTTACAAAGAAAAATAATATGAAAAAGTTTTTAAAAATTTAATAGAAATTCTAAGAATAAATAATAAAAAAAATAATAATAAAAATACAATAATATTAAAGTAACTAACTTAAGTATTACATAAACTTAGACAAAGCAAGGAAATGTACCTGGGGATGGGGGGCATAATATGTTGATATCATTTTAACCTAAAAGTAATTTAAAAATTAATTTTTAACATTTTGTTGTTGTTGTTTTTTAGAATATAAAATTTGGAAATATATTCCAGTCTAAATTTAGGTTTACAATGTAAACACTAATGTTATAAAAAATAAAAAATAAAAATGAATAAATAAATAAATAATTCCAATAGCTTTTTTGTTTTTATAAAAATCAATTATATACCAAATATATACTCATGTTTCATTTCCGACGCCCGCTCCTTCTGTATTTTTGTACCGGAGCTATGTGGCAGTGGAATGGACGCCTCTTTTATGAATGGACTTGTAAACTAACGGAGACAGTCCATGTTTTATTATCATTTCCACCTTTCAGCTACAATTCCACCTTTGACCTTTGGGAGGCAGGATGTAGGGGCAGAATCATACACAAAAATAAAAGAAAAAGTGACTTTCGTTGTTCAAGATGACGGCATCCGTTATATGTTCATGCTCATTTTTAGTAGCACAAACAAACAAACAAACAAACAAACAAACAAACAAATAGACGTGTATTACTCACTAGCTCGTAGCTCCAGGGCGAAATTAAAGATGCGAACTGCGGACAGAAGAGACGTCTGGCCTAACTGATTACATTTGAGGTGAGAGGAAACTGAGGTAAATGAAACTGTTTTGAGAAATTATTCCTTTCAAACAGATTGCTGTGAAATGTAAAGAGATGGCCCGAGTCAATGGAACCATTTTGCTAAGTAGCTAACAGCAGAAGACTGATGAGGAGATACTTAGCTTGAATGGCAGGTTATTATTTAATAGAATGATGACAACAGGTTTAATCAATAAGGACTTTTTTTGAGGGAAAACACACTCCATTGTTTCTTTTCAGTCTCTGGGATTTTGGTCTATGTGTGTGTGTGTGTGTGTGTGTGTACACTTTTATAGGACACGAGCATCGTCCTTGCTCTTCCTCGCGGTCCTGAGCAGGTGGGACTCATGTGCATTTATCCATCTATTCATTTATTTATCTCCTATATTACTCTTTATCTCTCACTCTTTGTTTGTGGGCCTCTGAGATTGATCAATATTTAATTTTCTAGGAGAGAGGAATCAAGCTCCAGTGACACTCAGCTGCCTTCTTTTTTTCCTCTCTTTCGCGCTCTACCTCTCTCCCAGTCACTATCTCTCTCTCCCATCTTCATAAGCTCTCCTGTGCCAGGAGTGTGTGTGGAGGTTTTGGCCATTATTCATGTTGTCAGGAGGAGAAAAGGGTGGTGCAGACCTGGCAACCCGAATGTGCTGAAGACTCATGAAGGAAGAAACCCAGAAAAGAAAAGAAAGAGAAAGAGAGATAGAGTAAACGGAAAGGGTCAGGTTGACTCCAGCCTGAGCTGTGAACGTGACCTTTTGATGACCTTTACCCCAGGGTGATCAGAGTGAGTTTGTCGACACGCTGTGTAATGGATTATCAGGACTCAGGGGTCACGGCTGCACCCGATCCTCACAGCGCGTGTAAAGGCGGAGTCCACTGCTAAAGTCACTGTTGTTTTAAGTTATTATTTATAAAACGGTAAAAAAAAAAAACTTTATAGCGTGCACATTACATTTTCTATGGAAGTAAAAACCATTTTCAGATGGCATTACAAATGCCAGAAGTGAAATTGTTGTTAAATGTCTGATTGAATAAAAGCAATTGTTCCATTTTTCCAGATTTTATATGACACTGTGTTTTATATTTTATTTAAACACTAGGAACAGTATATAGTACACTCGAAAAACTATTAATACTATATAAATGCACAACATGGGGAAATTCTGGCAATTCAGCGGCAAGTGACATGGCAACCAAGACATTTAAATTGTTTCAAACTGACACAAATTAGTTATGAGAAGGTTTTTTATATATATATATATATATACATATTTATTTATTTATTTTATTTATTTATTTTTTTCTTAAATTTCCTGCCGTGTTTGGTGTAAAAATCTGGACCAAAATGATAATTTTATAATCCTTGCCTCATGATTTCTGGGTTTTATTAAAATTGTCAAATATTTTTCTACAAAAGTGTCAGAACAGTGTCATGCATAAATTATACAATAAGCCGTATACGTCCTGGCAGACCACACCCACACGTAACAACAGGCCACGCCCACCAGCATCGGCATAACCTGTTACTTTTAAAACTATTTGTTCATTTCTTTTCTCTTGTTTAGTGCACGATTTCGGTCAAATATCTCCATCACGTAAATACACGTACTTCCGATGGCAGATGACACTCGAGAGCGTTTGTACACTAGAAAATGAAAAGTTCAATCTGGATTCATTCATTCTTGGAGCGAACACTAAATGATAGAACCGTCTCTATGTAGAACCCTAACACCGAGTTTTTTCTCTGTCTGCAAGGGTTCCAAGTAGCACTTTATTAGGAAGCTGTGCGGTAAGTGGGTTCTATTCTGGGAACTAGAACCAAGTGATTTATTAGAAAATATCATGGGATTAAAAAAGCAATTCCATACACACCATACACATATTACAAACCAAAGAACTATCCAAAGAAATCTAAGAGCTTGTGTCCCTTCACCTGTGTATAGATGAACAGACAGACGGACTCACGGATGGACGGACGGATGGATGGATGGACAACGGACAGACGGATGGATGGATGGACGGATGCAGTCCCTTTGAACAATGGCCGCATCAGTAAAGGAAAGCGAAAAGACCGCAACCTGCCGATAGATGGAGCGGCAGCTGCTTCCTCACTTCCAACTAATCATGTCTGTCAATGCATGAGTTCTGCAGATCGTTCTCAGTGACAGAAGCCATTACTGTCCTGACCTCCACCGGATAAATAACCCGAGATTCCATTCACCGTTCCCAAGCATCTATACGGCCACATATCAATATCTCCCTTTTTGTTCAGGCGTGTCTCTGCTGTCCTTAAGATATGAAAACTAGAGGAATTGTAAAAGGAATGTTTTCCCATTGCTTTCTTTCATTATTTATTACTGTTTCTTTCTTTTGCTATCTTTTCCCAATTTCTTCTTTCCCAATCATTTTCGAATTCTCTCTTTTCCGATCTTTTCCCATTCTTTTGTTTCCCATTTTTCCCCCCATTACTTTCTTTACCGGTATTTTCCCATTTTATCATTTTCCTAGTCTTTTCCTGTTTCATTCATTCATTCATTCATTCATTCATTCTTTCTTTCTTTCCCGATCATTTTCTATATCATCCTCTCTCCAATGTTTTCCAAATCTTTCTTTCCCAATCTTTTCCCATTCCTTTATTTCATAGTCTTCTCGGTCATTTCCATATTTCCTCGTCTTCCCCAGTCTTTACCTGCATCCATCTTTTTCCTTTTCTTTCATTCACAATCTTTTCCTTCTTTCCTTGTCTTCACTTTTCCTTATTTGAAGAAGAAGAAGAGCCTGTTTCTTTCTAATACAGTATTTACCTATTCTTTCTTTTCTTTCATCTCTCTTTCCCAAACCCATTCTTTTTTCCTGCATGCCTTCCCTCGGGTTTTGTCTCCTCTTTTCTTTCCATCTGTCTACCTTATTTATTTCTTGTCCTCATTCATCTCTCTCTCTCTCTCTCTCTCTCTCTCTCTTCCAGCTTTCCTTTCTTTTATCTTCTCTCTCTCCTTTTTGTCTTGCACCCGCTCACTTGTTTCCTCTCTTCAATTTTTTCCCCCAATTTCTTTCTCTTGCTTTCTCTTCCCTCTCTGACTCTCTGTCTCGTTACCAAACACGGTCTCTCTCCTCCTCTTCACTCTCTTCTTCTTTTCTCACCTCTTTTCTCTCTCTCTCTTTCATCACTTTCTGTCTCTGACGATCCTTTTTTCCTTTCTCCCTTGCACTGTCTCTCTCCTTCTCTTCTTATCAGTGCTCCCAGTGATACAGCGAGCCTCACACACACACACACACACACACACACACACACACACACACACTGCAGACCATACAAGGGCCGTTCCTGAGTCCTCCATTAATTCCTGGAGCTAATCACACACAGAAGGCACGCCGGAACGCCACTCCACATGCTGGTGGTTTTTCACTCATTTCCACCACTGCTTTTTTTCCACTGGGAGCCATTTTAACCCTCACACACACACACACACACACACACACACACACACGGTGAAATTACCACATTGGTGAGTGCGTGGCTCGCCTTTGAAAGTAAAAAACAAAGGAAGGAAAACGCTTCGATAATCCACATGCGCACTTGCTGCCCTTTATTTCTGTTTTGATTTCATTAGTAATAATAATAATAAGAAGAACACTATACATCCATTTATCTCACAAGACAGATTTAATGGCTAGAATATAACTGTAGTGTATTGATGTCATCAATATCAGCTCTTGATCGTTAGCAGACCATTAATAAATCATTTAGTAGTGTTTGGTTCAGGAGTTTAGGAGTTTAGGAGTGGACGCCTAAATAAAATAAGCTCCCGAATAATAATATTCATTCTATTGATATTTACTACTATTTTAATCGCATACATTTCACATTAACATGAATATACGAGCGCCATGAAATTGAACGAGACCTCGAATAAAGAAATAACACTTTTCCATTTATGCTAGACTGGGCTTAGTTTTATTACATTTGGGTTTAGAGAGGGGTGGTGGAGGTGGTGAGGGGGGGCGGGGGTAGTGAGTAATGTTAATCACTCAATTCAGAAACTTTCTATAAGATCGATTTCCCTAAATCGTCCCAGGAGCAAAGCCGTGTTAGAAATTCTCGATTCTGATTTGTCGGAAGGCGTTGATTTATTTTCTATAACAGCAGCTCCGACTGTAGTTTGGATTTCCGACAAACCGCAGGATTACGTCAACGCGCTCGTGCTAATTCTAACACGTTAGCATTTCTATAGTAACGGCCCGTTCGCGTTTTTCACGGCGTGTCCGCGTAAAGAGGATCGGTTTGCGTAACCTTTAGTCTCCAGTGCCAGTGCTTCGTAGCTTTGTAACAGTCAGAGGTAAAGCTCCAAGAGGTAAGTTCACGTTTTTTTTTCCGTAGTGGGAAAGACTTCAGGACAGACGAGTTTCTCGGTAACACGACGAGCAGCATTTTTTTTCTCGTTAACGTCATGAGATGGGGAAAAAAAAAAGAGGCTGGTGAAGGAATATTCAGTATATCGATATTAAACGTAGCTATAAAGAGATAAAAAGTATGACGTGTTGTCGTGTGTTGTGTTCATTGACAAATTGCTGTGGTACTGTGTAAGACCAATGAACCGTAACTCCACTTCACACCCTCCAAAGTGGTTTATTCCTTACTTACGTATGCACGGTTTATCCAAGCATACACACTCCGACCACTCCAACCTCCGAGTCGTGCTTTGACACCTCGGCGTGTAATGATCTCTGCGGTGGTGTTTTCAAAGCAAATACAGTTTTAGTGGATCAAAAAATTAGCTACACAGGTACAAGCTAATGCTGGAGCAAGGGAGGGTGGGGGGGGTGGGGGGGGGGGGGATTTAGTGTGATCAGCGATTACCAGCATGTAATTCAGACAGGCTGTGTATCCAAGCATGGCCTAAATAATAAACAGATGGTAGTCACCCGATATAGCAAAGCCCCGGTCCAGACTACAAAGGGACCCGAAAATCAAATGATAGGGTATTAGCGGGAAAGATACAATTTGCAGGTCAAATCGTAATGGTAACCTTTCACTGTGCAAATTGAAAATTAACCTTTGGGGTATTGAATCATTTGCAGCTGATGCTGTTCACAAAAGGAAACTTTTTTTTTTGTTCTTTTTTTTTTTTACACTTGCTCTCGTTCTTCTAAGCGGAAAAGGCATAAGGGAAGAGAGAGTAAGAAAAGGGTTAGGAGAAGTGGGATGGGGTGAGGAGAGCGATGAAACGTAATCATATTTATTACCGCAGGCCTTTGTTTTCTGTCGGAGTTATCTGCACGTCTGACGAGAAACCCGAGCCGAGAGAGAGAGAGAGAGAAGGTGGGAGAGTGTCACAGACTCAAGGAACGAGAGATGGAGTGGAGGTGAGTGGAACAGAGCGAGAGACAGGGCTGGGAATGAAAGCACGAGGGAGAAACAGAGAGAGAGTGAGAGAGAGAGTGCACTACTTCACACTTCTCCTACTTGCCCTTCTGCCATTCATGTGCTGAAAATAACCCTGTTCTCCTCTCGCTGAGCTTTTGTCCGGCTTCTCGAAAAGGGCCGCACCTTCTTAACCTTCTGAGATCTCAAACAACAAACGCAGTCTCCTTCTCAGACTCGAAATCCCTGGTGCAAAAAAAACCACCACATACAAACAAACAAACAAACAAAACCTCCCAGCTTTGCGCTAGTCTGGATAAACACGTTTATTTTAATCCAAACCTTGTCATACTCAGCAAATAATAATAATAATAATAATCCGTACTGTTTTTGTGGCACAGTAGAGTGGACTATTCATTACGCTAATCTCATTAGCTTAGATCTGCTAAGTACTGATCAGTTTTAATGCAAGCTTTTCCCTTTTAATTATTGTCCATAAATACATTTGAGTGCATTAGGAGCCCTGGGGTGAAGAGCATGGCGTTCCTCTATAGATCAGGACACGAACACATTATCTTAATGTACATATTCGACTCGTCTCGGAAATATCTCTGCGACGTAAATTGCACTTTGACATTTGACCTCTGACCTTCATCAGACCCCGTCACGCACTCGACGTCGATGTCGTGTCAGAGAGAGTTCAGGAGAGGACACTCGAAAGCATGCTATTAGTGCCATGTAAGAGTACTTACTTCTCTTTATTATTATTATTATTATTATTATTATTATTATTATTATTATTATTATTATTATTATGGCTCAGCTGTGATTTCTTAATGCTGTTAGAGCATTTCTAAATCGTACAATATGTAATCAGATTACATGCTTAGTATTAAATACTTTACATGACTGAGGACTGGGTATGTGCCCGCTTTAATCTCTCTACTAAAGTCGAGGAGAGAAGCCACCGGATACGTGCTGAAAAAATATACATCGTTCAAATTGAAACATCATTTTAATGATTTCAGTTATTTTAAGGTGCATTCCTGGAAATATACTCATCTTCACTAAGGAATAAGCCACTTCATGACGTGCTGTAATCGGAGTTTTATCCCTATTTATACTTTGTAGTTCGATTCGTTCCCTATAACCGCATGTTCACCAGATTTGAGAATTCAACAGTGCTGTGGTGGAAGTGATATAAGGAATAACACGACGAGAACCAGTGCAGAAACTCTTACCACCCCAACGTCGATCATTTTTATTCATTTAAAGAATGACACACACTTTATATCCATTTTTTTTTTTTTTATCCATTTATAGTTGTGTTTAACGTTATGGAGCGCCCACAGCATCACTAGTTTATAGAAGCTACTGTATAAACGGAAACCACCGGAGACTCCTTCTAAAAAATGCTAAATCCTGTATAGTCATTAGGAAACAAATTCAGACTATACAACGTGTCCCAAAAGTCTCCATACGTAGAGGACGGAGTGTCCCAGCACCACGCCGGTTGTGTCTTCGTCAGTGGATGTTCGCGGACGTCCGTTTCGCGGTCTTTTTGCGACAGTTTGGTGACAGTGTCGTGTGTGATGTGCTCGCCACGTTTCCTGCTCCTTGCGACAGCGTGCCGAGCCAGCCATGAGAAAGTCTTTTGTCAGAGGTGTTCTTAAAGGCTATCTTTAAATATATATAATATAATTAATATAATTATATAGAATATAAACTAAGTATGAAAGATTATTGAAGAGGGTTCCTTAATATATATACAGTATATATAGCTTTTGGTACACCCTGTATATTGAACACTATATTAGGATTTATTCTATTTGGCCACGAACTCTTATTGGTTGTGGTGCAAGATATTAGAAAAAGAAAGGGGAAAAAAAAAGTAAACCATATGAATTATCTCATCATCTATACTGTATATGTGACTGAATTTGAACTGGTCTATTTACAGAATTGGACAGAAATGCATTCGGTAGAAGGACAAGCTATGATGTTTCTTTTTTCCTTCTAAAAAGTGCACATGGTAGTGTAAAGATGGAAGAAAAATGGATGACGAATCAGGGCTTGCTATCTAGCCTCGGCTTTCTACACATGACTAGTCGCTGTTAGGCCTAACGCGGTTATAAATCCTTTTTTATAAAGCGTACAACACGACGAAACAGTCGAGAACGCGTTAAATACTCATTACGCTCGTCTGCGTATGCGCTTTTGTGTGCGCGTACGTGCACGTGTACGAAGTCGCGACAGGTTAAAGGTCCCGGCGACGTGTGACAGCCGGCTCGCTCGGCACGAGCTCGTTTTATAACATAATTACACGTATCCGGCGCTATCGCAGAGTTTAGGAGATTAAGAGCTTTCAGCATAATTGTACAGAGAGAGCTCCTTGGATGAAATGATGCATTGTACATACTAATGAGGCCCTCAGTTCTCAAGAAAAGCGAGTCATTTTCCAGCCTACCTCCGTAATTACTGTATGCAAACAGAAGACGAGAGAGACACTCACAACACTTACGTGAAGAGAAACAGAGGTGGAGGATATACTGTATATATACCATCCTCCTGCATACACATTAGGAACATCACGACCTTTAGATCTAAAGCTTCAGAGCCGTTTCACTACTCCAGGCCTAACGAAAGCCAGACGATCGTTAGGCGCAGATAGAAGATTGGCAGCGCCATGTTCATAATTGTATTGGTGATATTAGCAGGTCGATATGAGCTGAGGGCAGTTTTATTTCATTAGACGCCTGATTAGGCCGTGCTCCCATGTGGAGGGGGCTTTGCCTCATAATCATAGGGAGATGGTGTTAATGATGCACAGGCCACTGTAATGTCTGGGTGTGGGAGTGTGTGATTGGGGGGATGGAGCCAGGCCGATCGACTGGTGCGTATTACAGACGAAAATTGCATCCCCCGTAATCTCATACAAGGATTTAACCGAGGTAGCGACATTCATCTCCGACTCTCCAAAAACTTCTGTCGGAATGGACGTGTGACAGAACACGTGCTGTTATGGTGAATTCTCCAATCCGATTGGTCAGAAAGCAAAAGGATGTCTTTCACAAGGATGTATATGGTGCCCACTTATGTAGTTATATGTGCCTGACAGATGGATCATATGTATATATATATAACTTATATAACTTATTTTATGTACATATACCTTTCAGTTTATTTTGTTTTCCCACCAAAATTCAAATAGGCTACCTAAAAGAGCCGAATCAAAGAAGCGAGTCATTCATGAATGGTGCATCCTTACTGTCTTTTTGGGCCTGATAGACGAATTATACAGTATACGTACATAACTTATATATTTTATACATATAGTATAACTTTCATATACAGATACCGTTCAGTTTATTTTGTTTCACCCAACAAAATTCTAATCTGAGAATTCAGTTGTCTAAAAGAAGCCGACTCATCGAGTTGAGTCGTTTGCAAACGACTCATGACTAGTGTCTTCATTGGCATGACACATGGATTCTATGTATATAACATATATTTAAATAATATATTCACATATACAACCTTCATGTACAGGTAACATTTAGTTTATTTCTTTTCCCTTCCAAAATTCAAATGTCTAAACGAGCCGAATCGAAGAGTCGACTCATCCGCAAACGACACATCATGGATTTATGTAAATATAACATTCGTATTCATATGTACCTTATGTACCTTTCTTTCTGCCGAAAGATTCAAAGGTCTAATATGTTTTTACAGGGATGAAATAATACCGAGTCTTATAATTTGATTCAGATTAACATTCATATTTCATACTGGTGTAACCGATTCATCATTCATTGCTACAGGGACAGATTTGTGTTATATTCAACGTTTTTGAGCATGGATAAATTGCAAACACAGCCCAATCAAAATGTGTTTCCTGCCTCAAACAGCCAATTCTTTCATTTGCGTAATTAGCCGGTTGAACTACACCGTGTGAAATGAAATGAAAGGTTATACGTTGATAAAAAAATAAATAAATAAAGTGTGTAGGTGTGTTTGTGTGGCCTACAGCAGAATTATACTTCTATCACCCGAGCTGCACACCGGCTCTGCTCTTGTGTGTATGAAAATGAGATTAACTTAGCCCTGTCACTCCTCAGCTTAATGAACCCAAAACCAATCCCATCAAAAATTTAGGCAAACTTGACATTTCGTCTCCGCTCGGTTGTGAAAATGTGTTTCTGTTGTGCGGCGTGGTATATTTATTTATTTTTTTTCTTTTGAACAGGCCCTAAATCCAGCTAGTATTGCTAAGCGAAAGCGAGCTAATTAATTTGCAGGCATAATTATTAAGATATAATTTACATATAAATGCGTTTTTTTGTGCTGAAAATAAATAAGTTAAATGGCACCCTCGAGACTACAATTTACAATTAGAACTTTAATACGCCTGATTATATTCATGTCGAATTTCTTTCGGACCTCGAGACGGGGAGGCGTCGGGAACGTCCCTGTCACTCAGACGGCAAACCGGCTGGATCGCGTGTGTTCCTTAATATGACGGGCGTGCGTTTGTAATTGAAACTAACATCGTGTGCGTTGTTACGTGTACAGCAGGGGATGAATATGTAGACTCTGTGATGGGAAGTCATACATATATATATATATATATATATATATATATATATATATATATATATATATATATATATATATATATATTTATATTTCATATGTGAAGGTGCTTTTGAACGTTATGCTATGAAGTTGCACGTGTGTATTCGAGCAAAAAGGCGAAAATAAATTTAAAAATAAAAAGTCACGCAAAAATAAATCAAGTGAAAAATTCAAAATATTGGAAAAAATATATATATACATAAACGCATAAAAAGGTTTTGGAAGAGAGAGCTGGACAGACTCTGAATAAAGCGCCGCTGCATCTTTCTCTGTAGGCAGAGATGAAGCGAGGGTTAATTCCCACTGCACCACTATCAGCAAGGCATTGTGGGTAATGTACAGTAGGAAACTTAAGTCTATTGCTGCATCCCAGTTCGCCAACGAGAGCGAGACGTAATGCGGCGCTCATAAGGACGTCCACCATGTGAGATTTTTACTCGTACACGCTCAGTAGTGTCAGTGTGCTTCGGTGTCCACTAGGGTGCGATAACGAGACCAGATATGTCACAGCCATACACGTGCACATGCATGCCTATTAGTGTGTACGTGTACACGTGTGTATATGTGTGTGTGTGTGTGTGTGTGTGTGTGTTTGCGTGACACAAGGCTGCACCAGAGTGACAGCCAGGCTTAGAGGGAGGGCAGGATGAAGACAGCCCGGGCCGAACGCCCTCATTTCTGCCCTATTAATAGCCCCCTGCAGGCTGCATGTTTATTAGTCATGTAGCAGACGAGGCCGTGATGGACGCGTCCGCTCATTACCAGTTAGTGTTGCTTCAGAAGAAGCCAATCCAGGCACCGCTGGAGTCATCAGTCAGCAAGAGTGTCCTCCTCACAGATACGCAGATGTACAGTCGCACAACTTCACAACATATCCGACGAGCGTGACGTGAACGCCCGGTCCAGAAAGGTCAACGAGTGAGGCATCGGAGCGAGCTTACAGACTGTCGGCGGTCTCAAATCCATGATAGGGTCGTGAGAAATAATAAACAAACAAATGAATAAACAATAATAAAGAAATAATGTTTTATTAGGCTATAAAAATGTAGTAATAATTTAAAAAAAAAAAAAAAGAATAGAATTGAGCAATTAAATGAACAGGTTCATGAGCAACAAGATGATTCTGAACCTTTTTATCAGACGCGATTGTATTTATTATTGGAAATGCATATCGTATAATCATTCATTATACAATATTTCATCGTCCTTTAATCAATCTGATTTAATCGTTTTGTTTTTTTTACTCTGAACATTCTGTGATTCGAAACATATTCAGTGACAAAGTTTTGACACCCCCCCCCCCACCCCACCCCCACCCCCCACCTTCCCAGAAAGGTCAAAGCAGATCCGATTTTTCAGCTGTCAATTAAAAATAATAATAATAATAATAATAATAATAATAATAATAATAATAATAATAATAATAATAATAATAATTTTAAACACTTCTTATCTTTTGTGGGGGGTTTTATTTTTGCACGTTTTTTTTTTTTTTTTTTTTTTTCATTTTAAAATGATTTTACATTTCTGAAAGGTGTTATATTTTGGATTGCTCCTTTGCTTTTGATCCTCCTTGCATCATTCTGGAACCTTCTCAGAGAGCCGAAGTTCCTGCAGATCCTCCACACTGTGCTGTTCGCGGCTCTCTGCCGAAGCGTGGCGTCTCCTCTGATTTTGCTTTTAATTAAAGTGGGAAAAGGAGGGGGGGGGAAAACCGAGGAGAATTCTCCCACTATCACGTTTCTGTTATTGCACAGTGTCTGACTCGCTGGAATTCAGCCCGCTTTATGAAAATGCAGTTCTGTGCCCCGTGATTATGAATGAGAGACGGTGTCCTGTGTCGGGACTGCAAGCGACTCTTCACCTGACGTGCATTAGAGGTGGCATTTGCACACACAAAAAAAGAAGAAAAAGGTGGTCAGGTTTCCTTTAGTGGCTGTGTGAGACACACACACACACACACACACACACACACACACACTTTCTCCAGGGACCCTTTCAAATGTAAAAAAAAAAAAAAAAAAAAAAAAAAAAAAAGGTCATATGTACCTCTAATCTAATCTAATATAATATAACACACACACACACACACACACACACACACATACACACACGTTCTCCAGGGACTCTTCCAATTGTCTATAATATAATACAGCTACTCAAATATTACTTTTCCAAGTTATTGGAGCCATACAGCCTTTTATTATTATTATTATTATTATTATTATTATTATTATTATTATTATTATTATTCTTTCTTAAGCTCCACCCACGCAGCATATTTTTATTGTCACAGCACATTTATCACAGTGTTTTTTTTACTGCTGTAATGTTTGTTTGTGTTTAAATCACACACTTGAAGCTACGCAGCTTCACCGAGCTCCGAGTCTCCAGGACCTCAACGACCTGCTTATATTCTTAAGCAGGAGTGTGTCTCTGCTTTCTGGATCTGTGTGTCCTCATGTGCCCTGTGTACGCCAGACTGTTTATAAAAACTATTTTTGCACATATACACAATAGATATACAAAGAGAAGCTCACGCGCACACACACACACACACACACACACATACACACACACACACACACACACACACACACACACATACATTAGATCATAAAAACCATAAACACACACTCATAAATCTTTCAAAGGAAAGGAATTAGAGAGAGAGAGAGAGAGAGAGAGAGAGAGAGAGAGAGAGAGAGATGAGACTTAGTGTAGTGTAGAAAGCGTCCACTAGAGGTCTCCAAGGATCAGAAATAACAGCAAAGTTATTCATGTGAGTTTGGTTATTCAACACACACACACACACGCACACGCGTGCCAAATAATTAAAAGTTAAATGTCATTATTCTCATGCTATTAAGACTCACTCTTGCATTTGATTTAGAGTTTTGAAATAATGAAAATAAATACAGAGTGAACACCGATCAAATCTGCCCTTGTTTGTGTGTTCAGATGTGTTCACGTGTTCAGATTTGATTCTGAAATTGATTCACTTGAATTTGAATTGCAGGGTGCCACCAAAAACTGAATTTTGTATTTAAAAAAAAACAAAACAACAACAACAAAAAACTTGATATATAATTTCAAAATAAAGCAGGAAAATTCAGATGTATTCAATTCTGAATATATAATACATTATAAATCTGTCTTAAAGTACGGCTTTAATCACAGAAAGTAGACCATAAAATAAATGAAAAATACCTATTTTTTAAAGCACTTAAGCTGAGAATTCTTTAAACATACACAGTCGCGGTAAAAATATTTGAACACCTGCAGTTTCTTATATTTTGTATTATTTGTATTTTTCTCTCATTTTATTATTATTATTATTATTATTATTATTATTATTATTATTAGTAGTAGTAGTAGTAGTATTATTAATCATTATTAGTCATTATAACATCGGATTCTACTTCAAGTTGCCTTTGATAAGCTCCTTTAAAGAAGACAGTGAGTGGTTTTGACCACTAGATGGCAGTACATGCACATGTTACTCGGAACTGTATTTTTTTTACAACTATTACTTAAAAACAACAAATCTCTCTGTCCTACTACTGATGAATTATATATTACATATTACTGTGATCTCTGCAGCTGTTTTGTTGTTGTTGTTGTTGTTGTTTACACGTTTAGACACACCTGCTTGGTTTAGGTTCTGTTCATTTTTTAAATATATATATATATATATATATATATATATATATATATATATATATATATATTTTCTACTAGCCTATTTATGAACAATAATGCTGGCAGTAAGAGAATGAAAAGAAATAACACACATGAATATATACAGCGATCCTGATAAAGCATCTTTGGTATCTTCTCAAGCGGCTTCGTGAGAAGCTTCACTCAGGAGCCTTTTCTTAAATTTCCCATTTAGAATAGCAGAATTTAGAAAGTAAGCAATTTTTTTTAAAGTCATTCTTTACTCCCCCTGCTAAATACTGCTCAATTCTAAATTCATTATTGCAACAACAACAACAACAACAACAACAACAACAGCAAAGCATTCCTGGATTATTTTACTATGTATATTATTAAATAGTATCCTTTGAGGGTCTGTTTCTTTTGTCTGCATGCGCATTTTATAAAGCTGGCTCATTTTACATGTATAAATCATGCCAGATCCAACAACTTAACGCTAAGCTAGCACAACCATGTGTCAGTATGAGTTGCCTGGTTCTGATGTACCCTTATTGTGATGAAAGGCAGACGTACCGGGTGCGGATTTCAGCCTCCTCGTTTGTTCCTAACCGGGCTGTAACCCCAATCAGACCTGACTGCTGGAATTCTGAATAAGTCCCATTTAAAGGCCTCAATAAGGTTTTCCATCCTCTTGCAAATCATTCCGGTCTTCACACTCCGCAGACGCTTCCAGGACGCCTTGATCCTGCGATTAAGAATTTGTAGGCCTTCTTGGTTTTATGTCAGAGGTAACGTGATACGCTTGTGTCTTCCACATAAAGCACATCTTGAGACTATATCGCAACACCCTGCGCTCATCTGTGCCCCCCCCCCCCCCCCCCCCCTTTCTTAACATGGTCCCATTGTTTTAGGGTTGAACGTCAGAGAGATCAGTGGCTGTATGTGAAGAGTTTTGCGCAGTTTGCCAGGTGATTTTACCTCATGTGCGTCAGAAAACCGATCGAAAGCGCATGGTTATTCAACAAAGTTATATACGCATGCAATCGTAGATACGGTTGAGGCTTTTATTTAACGTGTATGGAAGGAGTCTCCAGTGTCAGTACGTTTTTACACCACGGGAAAGTTTCATCTTGTTAACTTCAAGAAAGAAAAGACAGAGGTCGATGACAGAGCTACCGTTTAGAGCTGCTGTATTGTAAGTGATAACAGGAAAGAACTTGATTTCAAGTAACTCTAAATGGATAAAAAAAAAAAAAAAGTCTGACGTGTTATCCATGAATTAATAACAAAAATTGACGTTGTTAGTAATTTGTTGCTGTATACGAGGAAGAAAAAAACATTTCAGCATGTTCTGGCTGCGTTGAACCGTGCCTTTCTTGATTATTTTCCTATAACAGCACATCTCCAAGCATGTCTTTTACTTGATAGGACCACTGAGAATACTAGCCCCATAAAGAACAACATAATACATTCAATAGTCTGCCCATGAAGCAGGAATATCCCTTAGAGATCGTTTTCAACCTGAGGAGTTCCCTTTTCTTGATTCCAAATCAGAAGCCAGAACCTGACGTATACTCCAATAACTTGTTTCATAAGCATTTTGACAGTTTTCCACAGCAGTCATGCCAGTGTGCCCCAAATACAAGACATGCCTGACACCATGCCAGAGGCCATGATAAGCTGTAACTGCTTTCAGAAGCCGTTTTCCACCGCTCAGTCTCCTTTAAGTGTCATGGCACTGGACGAGCACTAATCTAGCCTGACAGCAGCCTCTGAAGTCAGCGGCATAGAGCTGATGCCTAACAGGCCTCTAAAACACTGGTGCTTTCTGGGAATTGGTCGAACAAAAAGGGGATTTTAGCCCATGTTTCATTCCCTCCATCCCCCAGCTTGAACTTGGCCAAACACACCTGCCATGTGGACGATCCCTGAACAAAGAAGGGGTCTATTTTAGGGGTGTATTTCCACAAATAGTATTTACAGTAGAGGCATAGAACAGTTTATATACACCTAAGCTATAGACATTCAAACTCAAGTTTCCACAACTTCTGGTGCACTGTAAAACCGGAAATTTGAGGAAACCAGCATTTGAGGAAATTTGAGGAAATTTGAGGAAACTAGCATTTGAGGAAATTTGAGGAAATTTGAGGAAACCAGCATTTGAGGAAATTTGAGGAAATTTGAGGAAATTTGAGGAAATTTGAGGAAACCAGCATTTGAGGAAATTTGAGGAAATTTGAGGAAATTTGAGGAAACTAGCATTTGAGGAAATTTGAGGAAATTTGAGGAAACTAGCATTTGAGGAAATTTGAGGAAATTTGAGGAAACTAATTACCTCAAAAATTTTAAGTTGATAAATCAATTTCTTTAAGCCAAATACACTTAAATATAACAAAAAATTATTTTAAATGACAAAGTTTGAGCTAAGTTTTTTGTTATATTTAAGTGTATTTGGCTTAAAGAAATTGATTTATCAACTTAAAACTTTTGAGGTAATTAAGTTTCCTCAGATTTTTTGAGTTAAATGAACTTATCCGGTTTTACAGTGTACTTGGTGGCATTTGCCTTTTAATTGACGGGCTTGAATCAAACTCTTGGCTAGCGTTACGCAATCTTCTACAAGACTTCTTCTGACAGAACTGGTGCAACTCAGTCAGGTTTGTGGACCTCTTTGCTCAGCCAAGCTGTTTCAGTTCAGTCCAGAAATCTTCTGTGGGATTCAAGTCAGGCCTTTGTGCTGGCCACTTTAATACTTTGTTACTCACTGTTACGACTTTGGAAGGACGCTTAAGATCATCGTTCTTCTGGAACACCCGATTAACTTTCTGGCTGATGTCTTGAGGTGTTGCTTCAGTAGTGTATATCGAGATGATCTACATCTAGATTCTCAAGTGCACCAGCCCCTTTTCCAGCCAAACACCCCTCACAACATGATGCTGCCACCCCCATGCTTCACAGCATGGATGGTGTTCTTTAGATGAAAAACCTTTCCTCTTTTCCTCCTCACACAGCACTGAACATTATGGCCGAACAGTTGACCAGATAAGACAGGCTTCTCTATCTTCTAGAAATGATGATGAGGTAGGGTGGATCTAAAGGCTTGACGTACATACTTTGGTACCTGGTACTCATTTAGCAGCTCCTTCGTCGATGTCTATTGCGTATTTGAAAGTAAATTTTGCCAAAAAGATGACCTGGTTCAATAGGACATCCAGTATTATGCAGTGGAAATGCATGAATATTTCGGAAAAGCAGGAGAGATGTTAGTGCTGTCGATCAGAGAGCGATATAAATGGCAGACACTCAAATGAACCAGTTTGCTCAAATTGTTTCTGATAGCCTCGTGTCATAGAAGATGGTTATTTACTTTGAAAAGAATGTTCACACAGAGAAAGTTTGTGTATGTGTACCTTTAACAGGGTACCCCCCTTTTTCCAGGGTGATTAACCAGTCGGATTTCCCAGAAATCTTGGTAGTTACGACGGGAAGATGCTGAGTAACCATGGCTCCTTCTGCCAGTGCAGCTCGGAAAACATATCCGTGAAGTTATGCAGATTTACACAACCACTCCGACATGTGTACCGAGCATTCCTGAATATTCCTGCGTCAGACCTTATTTTAGGACTTTAACAGCCCCAGGGGAACGTTGTTCCCATATGTGTGGGGCAAACTGCAGGTCTCGATGTCTCTCCTTAGTGTCAGTTGGTAAGACATCTAACACATTCTTGTGGAATGCAGTAAAAAGTCCACATTTTGCTCCATTAACATTGTGGACTTATGGAACTCACCAAAGAAAATATTACCAAAAGGATTCGTTATGGTTAGGTGAGTGATTCCAGGTTTTCAGTATTCTTTCAGGTATGTCGGAACCAGGTCTTCCCAACACACCGGAATCAGTAATCCAGTACTGTGCCCAACACACCTAACACAGGTATTCAGTACTGAACCAAACACACCTGAACAAGGTATTCAGTATTCTATCCAGCATACCTGAATGAGGTATTTACTACTGCACCAAACACTCCTGTCTCAGGTATTCAGTATTGACCCCAACACACCTGAATCAGGTATTTACTATACTGCCCAACATGCCTGAATTAGATATTCAGTAGTCTTTCCAACATACCAGAATCAGTTATTCGGTATACTATCTAAAACACCTGAACCAGGTATTAGGTATTCTTCCCAACACACCTGAACCAGATGTTCATTATTTTTCCCAACACACCTGAAACAGGAATTCAGTATTTTCATAATACACCTGAATCAGGTTTTCAGTAGGCCTCACAAAACACCTGAACCAGGAATTCAGTATTTTCCCAACACACCTGAACCAGGTTTTCAGTATTTTTCCCAACACATCTGAACCAGGTGTTCATTATTTTTCCCAACACACCTGAAACAGGAATTCAGTATTTTCCCAACACACCTGAACCAGGTTTTCAGTATTTTCCCAACACACCTGAACCAGGAATTCAGTATTTTCCCAACACACCTGAACCAGGTTTTCAGTAATCTTCCCAACACACCAAAGCCAGGAATTTATTATTTTTTCCCAACTCACTTTTTTTTATGACTCCATTTTGTATGAAATCTAAGCACATTGCCTTCATTTGTTCAAATGTGTATCAATTCCTCAGAGCAGATCTGTCTCAGTCTTGAACAACACGCCACACCTGACTACAACGTCTTAGTCATATTTGATCCAATAAACAATTCCTGGTCATGAAATCGAAATGAAACGTCTCATCAAAAACCCATCCTGAAAGGCATACACTCATGACATTTTCTCTGTAGGTTACAGTACTGAGTGCTGAATATTCATTGTTTGCTTACGGCTCATGCTCTGGTGTACCGAAGCCATGTCAATAGTTCCACCCTGTTCAATCAAAGTGGAGCTTTGTGGCTTAGAGAAGGATTTACCAGCCCATGCTACCACAGATCCTGTTCAGACACTGCACTCCAAGGTGATTTCTGACCCACTCCTGACACACACACACACCTAAACACACATTCAGGATTACCCATGAGCCCTCTGAGACCTTCCTGTTGATCTCTCCTACACCCAAACCCAGACACACACGTTTTTAAACGATGTGGCGCTGAATACAAGCCGGTTAATTAAGACTGACAGCTGGCTAACTGCCGTGTGTCTCTGCTTAGCTGTCAGTAACCGGAGACTTCCACCGCTCGTGCTGATGTGTAAGCTCGCAGTCGAGCCAGACGGACTCGTGTTCCCAGAACGGGATAAAAACGCAGCGTCGTGGTGCTCACGGTGGCTGAAGGAGCTGCAGGGCGCCTTGCTGAAATTAACACAAAAAATACACATCACGAAGAGGATCAGATTACTAGAACATCTTGCTGTGGGTTTTGGCTGGGGAATAAGGAGATTTTAAAATGTTTGTTTTTTTAAGGGGGAACACTCGTATTCCTTCAATAGTTTATCAACCGTTTTCAGCGAGTGAGTCAATGATTCCTGTCATGTGTCTGAACGTTTTGGATCCTTTTCATGCTAAATACGGAGACTATACAATAAGTGGTATCCTCATGTACCTTATGTCCTTTCTAGGATTTACGCGTATAGTTTTTAAATATAATCGGACCGCCTTTAATTACTTTTTAAAGTAAAGATTTAAATGCGCACTTCTAGGTAAAAAAAATATACTAAATACATACTAAACTTACAAAAGCTGTTCATTTGAGGACACAGTTTAGTACCTTCTTTCTGAGACTGAATGGAACTGTTTTTATTATTATTATTATTACTATTATTATTGACACTTTAAGCCTGTAGAATCACAGCACTGACTGATTCAGGATCTGTGAGTAGGAACAAATATGTTGGACCAAGAAACCAGAATAGTCACTCTGGATAATATCTCCCTTTGGCTTAAACACGGAAAGTAAAGAATATCCATCCATCCATCTTCTACCGCTTACTCCTTTTCAGGGTCACGGGGAACCTGGAGCCTATCTCAGGGAGCATCGGGCACAAGGCGGGGTACACCCTGGACAGAGTTCCAGTCCATCGCAGAGTAAAGAATATCTGTGAATAGTAACTGAAATATACGATAAAATCTAGATTAGCTAAAATTCCATGGAGCCACGCCATAGGACGATTTCTAAAAACCTTCCTATTGGCCATACAGTGCACTACATAGGGTGTAGAAGACAATGTGTTTTCCCCTATGTATAGTAGTGTACGTATAGAGGTCTTCTGATCATTTCTGATCTTTATGATCACCATTAGCATCAATGGTGATACAACGAGGCTTTGGTTTATTTATCGGAGCCAAAGATGACCAATTATTTACATCATCAATGTTTGAAAATTCATCTTGTTGATCTGGCCCAATGCTCTCTTTCTAGTCATGGAGAAAAGAGCTTTAGCTTGTTGGAGCGATGCCAAAATGGTGGACAGACTTTACTCTAAGAAGTTGAAGAAGGCTTGTCGGTATTGTTATTGGAAATGTAGTGTATAATTGCCCCGTTCAACAAAAACATACACAAAAGCTACATGAGTAAGAGCGCCAACTTGTGGAGATTCTGTGATTTATAAGACCATTTAAAAGTAAATATATAAATAAATAAATAAAAAAGCTCTTACGCAAGACTATGTGTATGTGAAAAGTTGCTTGTCCAGTTAAAGAATGGAATGACATGTGAGTTAGTTCACTAACTATGGCAGAGATGCTGTCATACAGTACACGTGTGTTTGTGTGTGTGTGTGTGTGTGTGTGTGTATGTGTGTGTGTTTTTCTGCATGCACAAATCTGTGGACTCTGCCTGCACAGAATTTCCAAATCATCCAGAGGAAAGAGTTGTGGGATTTCGACTCATACTTCCAGTCATGTTCAGTATGATAGCCAGCTCACAATCAGAACTGGAAATCCATATACATGTGATTTCTTTCTCAAATGTTCTTGAGTAATGGCCAAAAATAATTATCAAACATTCCACAATATTCAGTCATTTAGCTTTTAGTAACCATTTATTCCACTGCAGTTTACACCGATGAGCCTTAACATTAAAACCACCTGCGTAATATTGTGTAAGTCGCACTTGTGCCACCGAAACAGCTCTGATGTGTCGAGGCATGGGCTCCACTAGGTTTCTGAAGGTGCGCTGTGGTATGTGGCACCAAGATGTTTGCAGCAGATCCTTTAAGGGCTGTAAGTTGTGAGGTGGGGCCTACATGGAGTGGACATGGATTGAGATCTTGGGAATTTGGAGGCCAAGTCAACACCTAGAACTGCTGATGTTTAGGTAGGTGGTATGTGTTAAAGTAACATCAACACCTTTTTGACAGAGCGACTTACATTTATTTCATTTTTACATCTGAGCAGTTGAGGGTTAAGGGCCTTGCTCAAGGGCCCAACAGTGGCAGTTTGGCAGTGCTTAGGTTTGAACTCATGACCTTCTGAGCAGTAGTCCAACACCTTAACCTGCTTCCCATAGTGCATCCTGGTGCCATCTCTTCCCCAGGCAAGCGACGGATACACAAGACCTAAAAGAAAACACGATTCATCAGACCAGGCCACCTTCTTCCTCAGCTTCATGGTCTAGTTCTGACACTCACATGTCCATTGTAGGCACTTTCAGAGGTGGACACGGATCAGCATGGACACTCTGACTGGTCTGCGCAAGCTGTGATGCACTGTGTGTCCTGACACCTTCCTATCATAGCCAGCTTTAACTTTTTCAACAATTTGTACTACAGTAGCTCTTCTGTTGAACCAGACCAGACAGGCTAGCCTTCGCCCCACACACACACACACACACACACATCAATGAGCCATGGCCGTCCATGACCATGTCACGGGTTCACCGGGTGTCCTTCCATTCTTTCATTAAACAACACATTATTGAATCTGCTTGTTATTCATCTGTATCTGCTATACAAGCCCGTGTGAATGAGATGCTCTGAAAGAAACACTACCGTTTCTTTATCGAAAATGAATCGATACCTTCTGACCAATCAGATGCAAGAATTCAACGGCACTGCGGTATAAACCTGAATAAAGTAGCGTATATATACACAGATGTGATACTGTTGTGGATGTGCGTGGGAATATGTGTCTTTGTATCAAACTAGGAAAATTATTATAGACGTTTTGTGTCTTCCTCATATGACACTTCCTCTGGTCTTAATCAACGGATATGTGTGACTCAAACTTCTGGCTGTCTATAAATGTGGCGTGAATCACAGCTCTGCAGTTTTTAATAGGGGTCTTGGGCATCGGTGCCTTTTTTTTTTTTTTTTTTTTTTTGGCGTGTTTAAGGAACAAACCAGAATTGAAATCTTTATGACCAACCCATGCCTGGCACAGTGGTACATTTGTGGGTTTTACTGATTGGCATTTCTGATCTTATGAAATGCAGATTTTTTTTTTTTTAAATGACACATGAGGGTATAGTAAATAGAACTGTTAATAGCCATATCCATTATTCCCATTTCAGTAAACACCCAAAGCTGGCGAGGGGCCACGGTAACCCAGCAACTGGACCCAAACATCAGGAAACAGAATGGGGATTCCACCAGTGATATGGAGGGGAAAAAGGGAAAGCATTGAGAGAAGACAGGAAAAGGGGGAGAAAGAGTCCTCACATTTGACCTAATGATTGTTCATTAGAATTGTGTGGGCTCAATTGAGTACATTGTGGCTTTCTGTATCAGAACCAAAGACCAAGAGAACTACGAAGGAAGCTGCACGCAGTCACTTGGCACGTATTTTGTAGTGAGTCCTGAATCTTGTTAGCATTTGAATAATTCACATTGTGTGTTGTACCAATGATCATTTTATTCATGCCTGAAGCGCTTACACCTGGCAGGCTGTGGGTTTAAAAAAAAAAAAAAAAAGAAAACAACTCAATACAAACGCAATGTGTTATTATTAATATATTATTAACACCTCTTTGTAAATAAAACACCAAACTGAGTGTTTTTCTTTCCACATTTAGGTTATGGTGTGCACCATATGAGCACTGCCATGCTGTTTGGCGTTTCATTAGCCAGGACTGAATGTATGAATAACAGGAAACGCTTGTTGTTACACTCTCTCTAGTGTAAAGTTTCCCTTTTTCCAAGTCGATGTAAAGATTCTGAGTTGAAACCCTTTACAAAGCTAGAACGCCGAACCATCCGAAGAACCACCGAGGAGCTCTCGAGGAGCCTACATGAGTTCTCAAAAAGAAAGCGGAAAGTCCCCCATCCTCTTCGTGACTGACACTGGAGACTCCTTCCATAACTGTTAAAGAAACATCTCCTTATGGAACGCTTCGTAATATCGATGATTATATGTTATATATTTAGTTAATAACAGCACATTTTCCGTTCACCCGCCATACAAGTGAAATAATATTTGTAAGTTGTTCTGTATAAGCGTGTCTGAAAATGCTGCGAATGTAAATGTTAATGCTCTTAGCGTACGGGACGTTCTATATGAAATGTTAGACCACACAGAGGACTCGGTTCTTGTCAAAACTTGATGCCTGTAGCACCGTTCTGAATCATCCACGTCAACAAACCAAATCGGAAAAATGACTAAAGGCTGCTTTTGCGTTTGTGGATTAAACATCACATGATAGAGGAATACAATCAGTGGAGAATTTCTATCAATAGGGTCCTAGAAATATTGTCTGCTTAATAAGTGTTTGGAAAACATGATCCCCTGGACGACGCCGGAAGTTTAAAGCTAAGCTAAAAGTTATTCGCTAATCGCTATTGTTCTAAACCAGATCCCGAGCGAAACCGTCGGATGTCGCATGTATAATGTATGTGTGATAAAGTCTGGCGCTGCCTCACTGTGCTGAACTGTGCTGAACTGTGCTAACGGAGCTTTAATGCACTTCAGGTCATCCTGCAGAGCTCAGCTATAAAAACAGACCCGGGCATTTATGTGCCGTGGTTTAAATCATAGCTATAGACTTTAGTCTGACAGTCATATCCCGGCAATTTGCTCACAAAAATCTTTTATTGTTAACAGAACTACAATACTGAACAAATAAAGATTCCTGGGGTTAAAAAGTATAATAATGTAACAGCCACTGGCTTTATCTGGATGGGGAAAAGACTCGACGTCATTCTTAAGGGGTTTTTGAAGCTATGTAGAATCCTGAGGGTCTCATAGGGAAGCTGGAACGACCTCCATCAGGACCAAAGTCTTCTGAGGATCTTCTGAGGATTATTCTACCGTCAGAGCAGAGTAACTGGACATCGAACACTGAAGCTCTTTGGGTAGTAGTAGCTCAGTGGTTAAGACGTGCTCGGAAGGACGTGAGATCAAACCCTTGCACTATCAAGCTGCCACTGTTGGGCAATTGGGCAAGGCTCTTAACCCTCAACTGCTCGAATGTATAAATGAAATAAAAATTGCCCAATAAACTGCAGCTTTTCATGTTACTGAGAAACTGTAAATTTGTTCTAGAAATCTGATCAACAACTTCTGATCATTCGGAATCAAGAGTTCGAAAGAGCTCCATTATAATGTGACATACACCAAAAAAAAAAAAAAAAAAAAAGTCTTCAATTATAAAACTGGGAGAACTTTTCTTTTCTTTTTTTTTTTTTTTTAAATGCTCAATAGTTAGATTTTGGTTCTCAGTCCTAGCCTTGGTCATTGCTCTACTTCTTTACCTAACTTCTGTTGAAAAGTTTTACTTCCTAAATTGCCCAAGAACAATGATGAAACATGAAATATCGTATTGTACTTTTAAAACTATTTTACTTTTAAAATATTAAACAGAATACTTTGAACTTTTCCCAGCATCATTAATATCCATCCAGCACATCATCATATCATTACGTAACGATATGTAATAGTTATCTATGGCCTGCATATGGTCGTTGTGGTATAGGGGAAAATATGGAAAATATCATAAAATAATGATCTGCCGGTGGACGCAGAACTACTTATAGCTAATATTTAGGCCTTATGTTGGGATAATTCTGCTTTTACAGGTGTTAGTGATTTCTTGACATTTACGCCTCTGTTACTGGTAGCACTGACCCTAAACTGTGTGTGTGGTTTTGTTTTTTTCTTTAACTTGAGAATATGATCAGAACCCTTTAGTAGTCATTGGTCGATGAGGAGTAGCTCTTAAAAGTAAGATTAATAATTTATCACATCAAACGTTGCTTAGCTTTTAGGCTAGGTTTCATATGGAAGCCATACTGTCATAAATTATGTATATGTCCACTGTTATTTATATTATACACCACATCCACCTGCTCCAGTCAGTGTGTGTGTGTGTGTGTGTGTGTGTGTGTGTGTGGAGGAATATGTAAAATTACAGCTTGTCATTAATGGCCTGTCGTGTGTCCTATCAATCAAGCAGTCATTGCGGTCACTTTAAATGCACCTATTAGGGGTGTGATGCAGTGACGCTATCTGTATCTGTATCTGATAAGTGCTTGAAATATTCCTATATGGATTTAAACATGATGTAGGTCGTGGGTGTGGCCTAAACCAAAAGATTTTAATTTTTTTTTAAATTGTATATAAACACTGAAGTTTATACTGTATGGACGTGGCCTAAAAAAAAAAAAAAAAAAAAAAGGAGATACTGGATTTTTGATCTCCGTGAGCTTTAAGCCGTAATCATCGAGATGAAAAAAAATAATAATAAATTGTAACTTGAAATATTTCACTTCATGCTTAATGAATCTGGAATATATGAAAGTTCCACTTTCCATAAGAAAAAAAACGAACTTTTCCACGACATTCAAATTTTTTCAGATGCACCTGTATAACGAATTTATTTGGTTCCGTTCCCCAAAGTACAGTATAAACAAAGTTGCAAAGACCCTGACCAGGCGGTTACTAAGGATGAATGAATGAATGAATGCTGTCGTGGATGTATTGTGGAATGACTTCCACATTGTTCACGCTTTTTCTTTGTTCCACGAGCTAGCAATGAGCTTAGTCTTTTTATGCATAGCTCTAGTTTCAACCACCCTTTATGGCGCTCTGTCTTTGTATCTGTTTAGCAAACGTTATCTGTTCATTCCGAGTAATATATTCGTATTCGGTCACATCCCAAATACCTGTGTGTGTGTGTGTGTGTGTGTGTGTGTGTGTGTGTGTGTGCGCATGGTTTAGAGGACATAGAGGCCTTTTTCATATTAACTGAATATCCTCAGACTTTAAATAATACACTAGCATAATCATCAGATGAGGAATATTCAAAAGGGAAGTGTATGACGTTTCTAAACATACTGCGAAAACCAGACATGCCGGAGATAGTTCAGACATGGCAGTTCTCCATCAGGATGGCTAAGAGAGCGACAAAGCAGGAAAAGGAGAAGTGCCCTATAGAATGAGTGGATGACACAGTCACTTCAGTGGATGACACAGTCACTTCAGTGGACTTCGTTGTTGCGACATGTGAAGCAGCAGAGCAGGGGCATCGTGCAGCTGCGTGTAGGACTGAGAAGTGATACTGAAGGGGATTTTGAGGTATTAGACCTAGAAAATATAGATGAAGAATCTAATTAAAGCCTATAACTGAGCAGTTCAGGGTTTAAAGCCTTTCCTAAGGTCAGGTGTCTTGGGTCACTGGCACCAAACCACTGAACTAATGAGTGGAATATCTCAGCGGACCGAACCAATTGCTTGAATTATTATTATTCATTTTAAATAGTAGTTAAAGTTTATTATTTTCCCATAAAAGGGCATCCCAACGTGTTGTCTGTTTTATATCGCTTATACCGGAGCAAATTACCAATGACAGATTTTGATCGATTAAAAAAACGTGTCAGCAAAACAAGTTAGTTCCTGTTACTTTTGCCAGCTTCTTTTTTCTTTTTTTTTTTCTTCTTGAAGTTAATGAGACAAAAAAGAAAAAAAACACAGGTGCAGCATGTCATGTTACTGAGAAACCAGAAAGCGTAACCTACATCCTCTCTTCTGAAAACTTTCCTGTGCCAGAATACATACTGAGTGTTGCAACATGCTGACACTGGAGACTCCTTTCAATAATGATTATACATTATTAATCATAACAACAGACAACAAGAGGGAGGCCACACCTCACGCTTTCAACGGAATTTACAAGCAGAGAGGCCATGCCTCCTATCTGGATTAACAGAAACACAAAGGCCACGTGTCCTGCTCTGATAGTGACTGGTTTACAGGCCACAACTCCTTCACTAGGACTGACAGGTGTATGGAGCACACCTCCTTTACTAGGACTGACAGGTATATGGAGCACACCTCCTTCACTAGGACTGACAGGTATATGGAGCACACCTCCTTTACTAGGACTGACAGGTATATGGAGCACACCTCCTTCACTAGGACTGACAGGTATATGGAGCACACCTCCTTCACTGGGAATGACCGGTAAATGGAGCACACCTCCTTTACTAGGACTGACAGGTGTATGGACCACACCTAATTTACTAAAACTAACAGGTACATGGACCACACCTCCTTTACTAGGACTGACAGATGTACAGACCCCACCTCCGTCACTAGGACTGACAGGTACATGGAGCACATCTCCTTTACTAGGACTGACAGATGTATAGACCCCACCCCCTTCAGTAGGACTGACAGGTACATGGACCACACCTCCTTCACTAGGGCTGACAGATGTATAGACCACACCTCCTTCACTAGGACTGACAGATGTATAGACCCCACCCCCTTCAGTAGGACTGACAGGTACATGGACCACACCTCCTTCACTAGGGCTGACAGATGTATAGACCACACCTCCTTCACTAGGACTGACAGATGTATAGACCACACCTCCTTCACTAGGACTGACAGGTATATGGACCACACCTCCATCAATAGGACTGACAGATATATAGGCCACGCCTCTTCCACTGTGAATGATGGGCAAAGAGATCACGACTTCACTGAGACTGACAGGTGCACCACGCTTTACCACATTTTACTAGAGGCCACACCTCCTTCACTAGGACTGACAGATGTATAGACCACACCTCCTTCACTAGGGCCGACAGATATATGGACCACAGCTCCTTCACTAGAACTGACAGGTACATAGACCACACCTCCTCCACTGGGACTGACATGCAGAGGAGCCACACTCTTTTCTGGAAATCTCTCTGGAAATTAAATATACAGAGGCCACTCTTTTCATGCTGGGGCTGAAAGCAAGCCAGCATGTCATTTTATTAAACACACAAATTACGAGTGAGATTTTGTTTTCTTCCATGTGCAGACCGTTGCCAGCCGACACCACATGCTCAATATCAACGTTTAGTCTCGGTCATAAATTAGGTACGTTAAATCCCTTGCGTTATATTTGTAGGAAATAATGTTAACATTACCCCGGTATTATTATGGGCTATTTATCTAATTAGTAAGACTGAAAGGATTTTTGATCGAGACGTGACTCACTGTTACAGAATTTCTTCCTTGTATCAGCCTTCTGCTACCAAAAAAACTTTATTTTGCTATTACTACAAGCCCTGACAGTGACATCGAATTTGATTTCTTCATGCTTTGTGGAACTATGCTCGAGGAACCTTTCAGGCAGAAGGGAAATTTCTCATATTGGACACTTCAAGTAGTGAGAATAGTTCAAGAATGATACTCGTATGAAAAAAAATAAAGGTCAAATCTGGAAGAGTTCTTCAGTTGTGGTTCTGAAGGAACCTTTAGTTCCTTAGAACCCTATCAGAAAGGGTTCCAAACTAGAAGTCATTTAGGAGCCTAATAACCCTTTATACAAAGAAGCCTTTTTCTAAGAGTACACATATTTGACAGAAGACAAACCAATATATCCACAAACTGTGTGTGTGTGTGTGTGTTTAAGAAACCACATTAGAACTGCCAAAAGGTCTGACATTAAGACAACACAAAAGTAAGACTGATCATTTCATGCTTGCAAATCACAGCAAGAATGAGTCATGTCATTCATGCCCTCCACAGACAAATTGCGGTTACTGTAAATATGTGCATGTGTATGAGAGTACGGTGTGTGTGTGTGTGTGTGTGTGTGTGTGTGAGGACACCAAGGCATATGTGGCTCGTCTATGAATTATGGCCTCAGGAGGAAATTTGTCACTGGTCTGAAATACTGCCTACTTCCATCCTTGCACTTCGATATGCATTTTTAGAACCATGGCTAATGAAAATAGCATTTTTCGCTCACTGGATTAAGTTTTAATGAACGCCATGACCGAGTATTGTGATGTAATCCAGGATTAAAGACTTTTGTCGGTTTGTAAAAGTGTTTGATTTGAGGTGTTACTTCTCAATCTTTACAATCCAGTACATACAATTTTTTTAAAAAACAACAACAACAAAAAAACAATTATTGTCATGACTAGAAAGGCATTTTTACAACAACAACCAAATCTGTCTGTGAGTGAAAATGTATTGTTTTTTTGTTTTTTTTAGCAGTGAGCATCTAAGCAGTACCCAACCCCATTCCTGGAGATCTACCACGCGGCCAGAAATTAGCTCTAGTACACCTGGCTCTAATATTTAGATGCCACTGAAGGCTTTGGTTAGCTGGATCATGTGTGTTAGATTAAGAGCTAAACTCTGAAAGAAGAAAGAACTTTGAAAGGTTTGGGTGCTCATGCTGTGTATTGTGAGATACCAAAAAAACCTCTACATTTATGTATGTGAGCTATCCATTTCGACATTTCATTAATAAAACCCTTGGGGACATGTCGTTATAGGAAAATAATCACCGATTGAGTGCTATGACGCGGCCCGATGTGAAGCGGAGTCACTGAAGTTGATTATTTTATAATAAAAGCATGTTCTGAAGTGTGTTATTCCTCTTATACCACAGCAAATTGACACTATATGTTATTACATAATTAAATATATACACTATATGTTATTATACATTGTTACATTATAGTTTGTGCTTGTTTGGGGGAAGAAAGGTATAGTAATGGTTATAACTTCTGTTATAGCAGCTCTATATATCAAATATCAAATATATTTGTCATTTATTAATATAAATATCAATTACAACACTTCTTTAAGCAGTGTATTATCCGTCATGGATTATTTGGAGTATCAACGATACGAGTCCATGTGTATAGGCTGTTACTATAGAAACAATAATGTATTAGAACGAGTGCCTTAACGTCACCCTGTCATTTGCAGTGGCATTACCATGAGAGTTGCTTCTATAGAACACCTTCCGACCAATCAGAATACAGAACTGAACAGCGTGGTTTAAATACTGTATATTTAGACGTGATGAAATTTCTGGATGAAGGTTCTGTATGGTTTCTGGAGTTTTCTAAAGGGGCTCCACTTGGAAACCATTTTACAGAAGAGTTGACCCTTTATGGCTCTATAGTAGATGCTAGATGGAACCTAGACTGTAGTCTCGTTGATGTGAATAACGGCACTGGAGTGATATCAGGGTTTATATAAAGGGGCAACGGTGGCTTTGTGGTTAAGGCTCTGGGTTACTGATAGGGAGGTCAGGGGTTCACTGCCAAGCTGCCACTGTTGGGCCCTTGAGCAAGGCCCTTAACTCTCTCCCCTCCAGGGGGCGCTGTATCATCTCTGACCCTAACATGCGAAGAAAAGATTTTCAGTGTGAATATGTGATAAAAAAACACTCATCAGCATTATATAAACTTTAGCTCCTTTTCTTAGACGCTTGTACACTACAGCAAATCTGACACACATTTTTTTTTTGCATTGAAAGCCTCATTCCCTGTAAGCAAATGAGCTTGTGGAATGCAGCTGCATCCAAAAAGCAAATACGAGCTCCGAGAGTGGTGGTGTGTATGTTCTGAGAGTGCACTCTCGCTCCTAATGGCTGCGGATGTATCGTTACAAGATGATGATCCCTCTCTGCCTTACATGCCAGCGCTCTTTTCAGACCTTTGATGCAAATTCTGAATGAACTACTCTATTAGTCAGACGAGCGCTAATTACGCCCCCATGGCGCCGAACGCACAACACCCTTCGACGCTCTTCTGCACCGAGGGCTCTTATCGCACGAGCATCAGAAACGGAGGACCGCGATCAGATTACAATCTTAGACTGATTCAGAACTAGAAGACGTTGTGACTAGAAGATTTCTTGCAGTCTGGTTGCTCAGCTCATCCCTAAACACAAGGAAACCGTTTCATGATATTAGAATGGAAAATATCAATTGCTCTCTTCACAGCTCTGTGCTTTTCGGAATGTCTAACGAAACCAAAGTTTCCCTTGCTACAAGGGAAACATGCCCTAGATGAGTCGTCAGTGTCACCGCAGACATCGAAGCAATCCGAGCAGGATTAGAACAGAACAGAACAATCTCGCAGTAACCCTCGCAAATCTTTGCCAAGTCTCAAGTGATTTTAATCTTAACCACCAGTGCTTTCTAGTCCACAGAAGAGAACGTATTCCAGAGCTGAAACTAAAACACGTCCTGGAATTCCACCCAAGACTAGATCGACAGTTCCCGAATAGGTTTCTGCGATTGAGATATTTCAGTCAGAACCCTTCATTCATCGTTAAGTGCTTTATCCTGGTCAGGGTCAGGGTGGATCCGGAGCCGATCCTGGGCTCAAGGTGAGAGTACATGCCAAACGGGACACTCGTCAATCGCAGGGCTCCGTGCACACACACGTTCACACCTGGCAACAACTTAGAGTCGTCAATACCTGAAGTGTGGACAAGAACAAGGGAAGAACATGACATGTTTGTAACCTGAGGATCGGATTGAACCGGGGACCCTGAAAGAGCAATACTACCTGCTGCACCTCTGTACTGCCATCGGTGCAGTGGTGCAGAAAAAATAAAGGTGTATTTGTGTACTTTGAGGGCATAACCCATGTTTTGTAAATGTGGCATGAAAATTGTATGCAAATTGAAAGCATGACTATTGTAATATCATTTGCATATGAGTGGCCTGACGAATACTGGCCTACCAGTATTCCCAGTATAGGCACCGGATCTAAACCCTGACAGGGTGTGTACCTACCTCATGCCCAGTATTCCTGTAATAGGCTCCAGATCTAAACCCTGACATGGTGTATACCTGCCTCATGCCCAGTATTCCCGGTATAGGCTCTGGATCTGAACCCTGACATGGTGTGTACGTGCCTCGTACCCAGTATTCCCAGATCCACTGTGATCTTGAGCATGTAAAGCAGATACTGTACAGTAGATGAGTAAATAAGAGGAATATCTCGATTAAATCAAGTGCCTCTGTGTGCAAAATAGTTTACAAAAAGGAAAAATGGCACTATTCAGAAACAAACAAACAAAAAAAGCAAGATTATTTCACATGGCTTGAGGGAACTATAGGGAATGATTTCAGCATGCATCAGTGTGTGTAATGATAATACGCTTGTGCAAAATAAAGGTAAGAGTAATATATATATATATACATTTAAAAATGTTATAATAATTCATTATTAATAGCTTGCCGTGTCACGGACGTGGCAACAATCCGTCCAGAAATCATGATGTGCGCAGGCGGAATCCCTTCTCGGAGAGATTCCCGCCGCTGAGAGGCTGCCGGGGGGCGCGACCGGAGGGCGGCGCATGGGATTCGGGAGGCGGACGGGGTAGGGGAGGTGGAGTAGGAGGGTATTTTCCAGGTTTAAATACAGCGCGGTGCGGGAGCTCCGTAAATAGTCGCGTCACACAACGCCGGTAATAATAATAATAATAATAATAATAATTAAAAAAAAAAAAAAAAACCCACGGAGGGCTTCACTATGAGATGCGACAGAGCGCGTGCGGAGTGACTGATGCCTGACGCGCTGCGCTCTAACGAAACGCGTAACACGCACGCAGCGGACCGGATCGGGATGCACAGTTTACACTGATCTCGCTCAGCGTTCACAGTTGCGCCCGCGTGATTTTTATTCTTTTTATTATTATTATTATTATTAATTGTGTTGGAAAGTTTGCGCGCTCCCGTGTCGAGAGGGTGAATGCCCGCGCCTGCGTGCACGCGTCCCGATTCGAGCGCCAACTTCACACGGCCAGCTTTGGGCAAACGGAGAGGACCCGAGCTCTGCTGCTCCGCTCAGTTCAGCATGAAGTCTGCGGAAGAAGGTGTGTGTGTGTGTGCGCGCGCGCGCGCGCAGCGCTCTGCTCGTTGTATATAACCTGCTTTAGCTCAACCTGATGCACTGTGTTTGAATTATTATTATCATCATCATCATCATCATCATTATTATTATTATTATTATTATTATTATTATTATTATTATTATAAGAATTACAATAAACAGACTTAATAGTGATTTGCACACTTCAATAGTCTAATGATGCAACTTGGATTCAATTGGACAATACAGGAGAAAGGAATAGACATACATTTTCTATAATAGACTCCACACTTTGGTAGTGCTTTTCAGAATAAAACTATATAGCACACACCCACCCTTTATATGCCCACTCATAGTGATGCTTAGAGTAGAATCATCTCTATCTACTGTAGCATTTTACTGACTGGTGAATGGACTCATGTCTGAAGTGGAGTTATTTAAACACACTAACCCTAACCCTAACCCAGTAACAAAATACGCTCCTGCCTAAAAAGTCGATTTGAATGGGAAAAAAAATAAATACAGTAGAATCCACATCAAATCTAAATCCATAGATTCCTGAACATTGCTTTAGGAGAATCGCAGATGCTTTCTTATTCACTGATTAATCGACTCGTGTCTTGGCAACACTGTACATGAACACTGCTAATACTAATAAAGATGTTTTGAGATGATGAAATTAAAACAGGCATAAAGTTTGCATGAAGTTTTATACTGAAGTTTTCGGTAGAACTGTAAACGAGGTGTTACTGACTGAAGGATTCTCTCATGTCTTGTAGAATGAAATGCTTTGGCAAATATGGCAATATTGTCATTCCATTAAAGCAGCCTGGAAAAGGATAGAATTGAACAGAGATGTGAGTTTGTATGAATTTCATGTTGATGCCTTTAGTTGAATGATATTTATTATTATTATTATTATTATTATTATTATTATTATTATTATTATTATTATTATTATTGGACAGACATCTGAAATGCAAGTTAGTCAAATGTGTTATCAATAATGTAATCCGTCCTTTCGAAGTAACTCGATTGACATGTCCTGTAATGGGACGATAGAATAGAATAGAATAGAATAGAATAGTATAGAATTTGTTGATGCCTTTACTAAAAGTCAAATGCATGATCAATATTGTCAATTAAAAAGAGCGGGTTAATATATTTACGATAGAATAGAGATGCAATTTGTGTTAATTTTCTATTGATGCTTTTAGTAAAAGTCAAATGCCTAATGGGCATTGTAACCTAAAAAGAGTAGGTCAATATACTTACTTTAAAACTGAATAGACTCGAACAGAATAGAATAGAGATGCAGTTTGTGTTCATTTTCTATTGACGTCTTTAGTAAAAGGCAAATGCCTAATGGACATCGTAACCTAAAAAGAGTAGGTCAATACATTTACTCTAAAAGAGAATAGAATAGAATAGAATTTGTGTTGATTTCCAGTTGACGCTTTTAGTAAAAGTCAAATGCATGATCAAGATTGTAACCTAAAAAGAGCAGGTTAATATATTTACTATAGAATAGAATAGAGATGCAATATGTGTTAATTTTCTATTGATGCCTTTAGTAATAGTCAAATGCCTAATGGGCATTGTAACCTAAAAAGAGTAGGTCAATATATTTACTCTAAAACAGAATAGAATTGAATAGAATAGAGATGCAATTTGTATTAATTTTCTGTTGATGCCTTTAGTAATAATCAAATGCCTAATGGGCATTGTAACCTAAAAAGAGTAGGTCAGTACATCTACTCTAAAACAGAATAGAATTGAACTGAATAGAATAGAATAGAGATGCAGTCTGTATTAATTTCCTGTCAATTACTTTATTAATGCAGTATCACTACTGAAACCTAATGCACCCAGTGCCAATATATTGACTTTGAAGAAGAATAGAATAGAATAGAATATTTGTATGAATTTCATGTTCATGCCTTTAGTAGAATTTTAAACGTTTATATGTTTATTGACTGATTTCTGGGCTGATATCTGAAACCCAGTGAGTTAAATAATGCCTTATCGGTAGGACCATGACAAGCTAGTTACTTTGAAACAGAATAGAAATGAATAGAATAGTATTCTAGCATTCTAGAAGGTGTGGCTTTTGATCAAGCCTTGCTGCGTACTTGTTAATGTGTTGCGTCTTTCTCACATCATGTCAGTCATGAAACCACAAGCAGACCGTTGTAACACCTAAGAGTTTTGTTGTTGTTGTTGTTGTTGTTGTTGCACCAGAGCGCAGCTGTTATGGCCACGAATAGAATCGCCCGTCCCTGTGATAGTTGCATCAATATGTTGCAATATTGCTGCCTCAGTTTTTCTGTTTCTTTTTTAAAAAAAAAAATGTTTTACTCAAGTGTGTGAGTCCAGTCGGGATCAGGAGTGCATCATTTGTTAGGAGACGAACGCTCGCCGTCCGTGATACGGGAATGTGTATCAGGGAGTTCATGATGGATGATGGATCTCCGTCTCGTACGCTTACTCCAGTAACTAAAGCGCACTGATGTCATGGGCTGTGCGTCGATTTGGGGTTCCTTCTGTCTGTCTGTGCGGTTTGGGGGATTGCATTACTGTGGTGAGGGGAGCATGATTATTCGTTGCAGCCCTCTGCTTTTAAGCCTCATAATTGATAGCAGACTGCTTGGTTTGGGTATGCATGTGTGTCGCCTCAGCACTTGAGCCCACATGTGTGTGTGTGTGTGTGTGTGTGTGTGTGTGTGTGTGTGTGTGTGTCCTCTCAGCTCTTCAGCCTGCTGACGACGGCAGTTTTCTGCACCCCTCTTCCCATGTTTTTGCCCAAACCTCTGTCTCTTATACCCATAATTCCGCCAGACACACAATTAAGAGGCTGACTCTCCCCAACTCAGGCCAGTGGGTGAGTGTTTAAAAAAAAAAAAAACAACAACTCCAGACTCTCCTGTAGGCTGCACATGTGGACACTTTGCATAAGGTAAAATTCCATCAATAGGGGCGACTTCTGCTTTATCTGACCATGCATTCATGCGCGTGGTGGACGGCTACACAATCTATAGTCGCTCACTTTCCTGTCAAGCGACTCCGCTGAGCCTGAAATGCAAACAAGCCATACCACGAGAAGAGAAAACCCCCGTGTGCATGTACGCAACTTCTGCAGACGTACCTGCTGCTCTTTTCTGCAGGGAGTGTGTGTGTGTGTGTGTGTGTGAATCACAGTGTGCCTCAAAGTAGTCGAAAAAGGAACTAGTAAGGGGCGGATCTGTCAGTGAGAGAACCCTCAGAATGAGGCGGCAGGTGGTTTTTTTTTTTTTTTATGAGAGTAAGGAAGAGATAAGAGCTCTGGTGTGACTGAACAGGATGTCAAAAGCCACTGCTCTGCTCTGCTAGAGGAGCTGCTGATACACAGCGGCGCTTAAACGCTCCTTCCTGGAGACACCGAAGATGGGATCCGGCCAGAAAGAGCCCGAATTCGATTTCAGCTTTCTGTTTGAGTACGGCAGCCGAGGCAGAGAGATGGAAATGGAGAGAGGTGTGTTGGGCAGGTGGCAGTGTGTGTGTGTGTGTGTGTGTGTGTGTGTGAACATGTATGTGTATGTGTAAAGTGTCTATGAGTGAATATATTTTTTCTCGTTTGATAGACATAAAAATATATAGTGTCTCATTAGTTTATTTATCTCTGTAAAAGGTGATATTGAGTGCGTTTACACTGGAAGTAAATGCAAAAATTTGCATGTTTTATTCAAATTTGCTAAACAATTTGGTATGTTTCATTCAAATATGGCAAATTTGGTAACCATTTCATTCAGATTAATTCGATACAAAAGTGTTCTTTGAGTTATGCTGGTGTGTGTGTGTGTGTGTGTGTGTGAGAGAGAGAGAGAGAGAAAGAGAGAGAGAGAGAGAGAGAGAGAGAGAGAGAGAGAGAGAGAAAGCGAGAGAGAGAGAGAAAATTCTTAAATAAATCAGATTGCTTTAAATTTTTTTTTTTTTTTTTTTTTTTTTTTTTTTTTTTTTTTTTTTTTTTTTTTTTTTTTTTATAAACCACAAAGTCTATTCAAGAGTGACAGCTATTTTTTTTCGGTGCATCTGCTTCTGGAAATAGTCTGTCACACACTAAATTTAGTCAGTCTGCCCACGCATTCTGTGGTGCATGACAGGTTCATCATTTCACGTGGTGTCCTGGATGCATACCGCTGCAGTTAGCAAATATAGATTGAGGTGAAGGGGACGGCCACAAAAAAAAGCATCATTGCTCAAACAGAACGCAGTGTTTTCTTTAGAAACCTGAATGGGAACAAATATAGGGTCACGATGAGGACAGTTTGATTATTTTTTTTACGCATTTTGTTGTCCTTTAAACCAGTGAAATCGTTACATTAAGTAAAGGAAGGCATTAAAATAACTGGTACAGATGAGCAATAATCACTGGACGGTTGTTGGAGTTTCTGGTTCTATCCTTGGTACTTTTTGCACAAACCCCTTTTCTGTTTTTTTTTTAATTAAAAGAACTCAAAGAAGCGAGAGTAATTTGTTGTATTTCTATGATTTAAGACTATAAGCTAACCTTACTCATCCCCTTGAGCTAACCTTAAACATTTGTTACTTTCCATATGTTACCTCATGCAAAGTTTTTCATGCCTCAGAGTACATTTTGAAGTAAGCCTCCGTGGTGCTGCTTTCTTTCACTTGCAGTAATAGATGTGCCAGATGTTGAGCTTTTGTAGTTTACTCATCAGCATCTTCTTCTTTTGTCCTTGCAGAGGCTTTTAGCTACACGCCAAATGTGAGTCTGTCTCTCCCACTTGGCATGGCCAATCCCTGCCTGGCATCTCAGTACCACAGTCTTCAATCAAGCCCCGTCATTTCAGTCTCATCATGCCACCAAGCGAGCTACGGACTCCACGAGAGCGCCATGGCTCCGAACTACTACTTCCCCGGGCTCCGTCCCAATGGCGCACCCCCTTTGGAAAGGCCACGCATTGAGATCACTACTTATGGCCAGATGCCTGAGGAAGAGGTGGAGGAAAGTGGGACCATGGGCCCTGTGGCTAAGCGAGTCAATATCGTGACCTTGACCTTGCCCAGTGCTGATGGGTACCGCGACCCAAGCAGTCTGAGTCCAGCAAGTAGCTGCAACTCTGAGGCTTCATATGAGTCTGGTTTCTACAACTATGAAAATTCACCCCAGAACTCACCGTGGCAATCGCCCTGTGTCTCGCCCAAAGGCACATCCATTTCTATGCTGTCTTGCCCCCCTCATGGGCATGCCCCTGGTCCATCCCCTCGTCACTCCCCTTCCACCTCTCCCAACGATGACATCGGAAGTCATGGCAAGCGGAAGTATAGCTTCAACGGCACCCCTTATGGGCACGCATCAGGCATCTCGCCCAACCACTCGCCCGGGGCTTCGCCTCAGGGTTCACCAAGGCTTGAAGAAAACTGGCTGGGAACCACTAACCAGTACACCAATTCAGCCATCGTGGCAGCCATCAACGCCCTCAGTACAGACGGCTTACCCGATCTCGGGGATGGTGTTCCCAACAAGAGCCGGAAGACCAGCGTAGAGCACAATTCCAGCATGAGCCTGAAGGTGGAGCCGGCAAACGACGATCTAGGCACGGATCTCGGCCAGGAGGACTATACCAACTCAAACCGTATGCCATTCAAGAAGGAGAGCTATTGCTCAGGATTCCTGGATGTTCCTCCTCACCCATACTCGTGGCCCAAGCCCAAACCTTACCTCAGGTACAAGAAAAATTCCTGATCTATTTAAATATTTGATGTTAGGTTTATTGACACACAGGCTTCAAGCACATGGCTATAGATCTTGAGTGATTTATTTGTGTTTACATGTAGATTATAACTTACTACAAAGTCTCCTCCTTGGTATCTTATATAAAACTAGTTTATATATTCTAAGAGTAGTAATAGCAGTAGGAGACCGAAGGCAGAAAGTTCATACGTATTTCATAAATCACTTTTCGAAGGGTGGCACAATGGATTGTGGACTAGTTCCCATAGCAACCTCGACACAAACACTTGCTAGCACACGATTTTATTATTTTGTTGTTTTTACTGTTTTTAACAGGCCTCTCGGTCCGCCTGTGGTCATAGTGCACAAGTGTGTATGCGTGTACGCACTTTCCTCCGCCGGCACACTTTCCTGCCGGAAATCAAGTGTTTGAGGGTGATAGTGTGGAACAGGAAGTGATGGTGTCAGTGCTGGTGGCGCTGGCTGCAGATTCTCCTTCCCTCTCAGACGCATTAGGCTGATAAAAGGCAGATAAAAACGCAGATAAAAGTACAGAGGGAAGCCGGTTCGTTTTGGGTCAGCAAACACACCAAAAGTTCCAAGAGGATGCCTGAGATTGTGTTGTTTTAGGTTGCATCGTCCAGGCATCCGGGTGTGCTGAAATGTTGTTCCGTCGACGTGTGTTTTCACGTGGGAATGTGTCCTATCTGGACAACGGAGAATCAACATTCACAAGCGCAAAACAAAACACAGTTTTAAAAAAAAAAGAAAGGCGTTTTCTGAACTGATATTATACCATCATTTCGGTGGAACCAATTTCATCCACTTAAAAGCACAAGCGCTTTCGTGGAGACCCGGACTGATGAGCTGTCAGACCGTGATAGAATGCATGGAAGACTTTAAATGGAACACATGCTTATTTCATTAATTCTTCTAAAAGGAGAAGAAGAAAAAAGAAAAAAAAACGTCCACAATTAGCTGCCAGACTTTGGAAATTTAGTATGTCAGGCTGTGACGACAACAGATTAGATTAGAGACAATGATGAAACGGAGGGGTCCGGATCCCAAACGCTTGCCAGAGCAGGCCGAAAATCTGGTTTCACTCATCCGATTAATGCCTGCAAGACGGGGTCTGTGAGTGTGTGTGTAATCCATAAATCTTGACGAAGTGTTCTGTCCTCTAATTTGGTAGCCCGTCTCTGCCGGCTCTTGATTGGCAGCTGCCGTCCTGCTCAGGTCCTTACAATCTGCAGATCGAGGTGCAGCCCAAATCTCACCACCGTGCCCACTATGAGACGGAGGGCAGCCGAGGGGCAGTGAAGGCCCCGTCAGGAGGGCACCCTGTGGTGCAGGTATGCTAACCTTTCTTTCACTATCTAGAAAACCTTACAATATAACCTTACTCTAACTTGTCTAATCCACCTCATTCAGCTAATCACAAACCTGGGGGGGTCGGGGGGGGGGGGGGGGGGTTACCACCAGTCACTTGATGGAAAAAAGCTTTTCTGAAAGGCGAAAAATTTACATATAACCCCATATATATATATATGTATATATATGGTGTTATATGTAACGCTGTTTATAGGCTTCAGCTGAGCAATCAGCATCTCAAATCGAGTTCTAATTATTTATTACCGTTACAATTATTTGTTATTAAGTGATGATAACTATATAGTTATGTGGTTAATTTAAATAGACATTTAAAGAATGTCACATTATGTCACATTAATGAATTAACGAGGCCAGGCAGGAAAAGCGAGAGGAGATATTACGAATGTGAAACTGGGAAGAGGGCGGGGCTTCCAGGGTGTCTGAGGGGTTCATATCGGAGAGTTAAAAACACTTACACAGCTGTCAATCGTTCCAGATTCACATGCCGAGAACTTTAAAAGAAAATACACCTCATTTATAGAGTATGACTGGGAAAACGACGCAAAAGTGCCTTAACTATTAACAATGACAAACGCGTTACTTATCTTTTACTTATAACAAAGACATTACTTATCTTTCGAGAGATTTAAAAATGTAATTAAACGTGTACTTAAGGATCCTGGAACTGGAATGAGCACTGCATTTACTCTGCGATGAAGAAACACAGTTTTATTGCACACGACTTTCTCCTTGTTCTTTTCTGTATAAAACGTCTTGACAGGGCCAGTTTTGCTGGCTGACCATGAGAGCTTTTCAATAAGGGCAGGCGTGCATTTGAGAGTGACAGAAAGAAAAAGAGAGAAAGAAAAAGAGAGTGTGTATGTGCTTTGTGAGTGACATGCTGGTGTGTGTATGTGTTATTAATGGACCACGAAGTCCGGAGTCGATCGTCTACACCGTTTGTAGGAGCGAACTGCAGTGGCGCATATTATCGCAATTACTGTGGAGCGAGAGCACCGCGTCTGACTATTGTGCTTGGCAGGCGTTATAGGATCCACGTCACTCTCACCTGCATTACCTAACACGTGTTAGAGAAAAAGCGTTCTCTATTTTTCTCTGTCTTGAACTTGCCCCTTAATTCCCTTCTTGGTTTATCCAAGGTGGAAAGTGCACTTGAAAGTGCAATGCTACATGTGTGTGTGTCTGTGTGTGTATGTGGTCGGGAGTGACGTGCGTGTGGCCATGAAATCAATAATGTAATACATTCAGACGCAGACACACTGGCGCGGTGCTGCCGTCTCTTGGTAAAGGCAGTAGTCGAGGCATTGCAGCTGTTTTCCAAACCCTTATTTTCTCCCCAGTCGAACACGGGCACTTTCACTTCCCAGCACAGCAGCTGCTGCCCAGCCAGTTTCAAACCCAATTCATCAACTCTCAGGTGTTATTTATAATCCATTTCCTCCCCCAGTAGAAGTCATGTCTCAATGTTGAAGGTGAATTTGTTAACACAGGCCTGCAGGGAGGTAGACCTTAACCAATGTAGCCTGTCATAGGCTTGGTACTGAGAGCTGGACCTGACTAAGCTTATGCCACTCCATCTCTCATGGGTACAGTGTTAAGAGCAAATAATGGGAACAAAAATATAAACACTGGTACCTTTAAGCTGATTTGACTGAAGCTGTAACCTTTATTCTAAGTCTATTCTAAGATTGACACGATATGGCCAAAACTTTGTGGAAACCTGACCTTCGGAACCATATGTGGTAGTTCCCCAAGCACGAAGTTGGAAGAACATCATTTTATAGAATATCTTTGGATGCTGTAGCACTAAGATTTGTGTAGAAGAACTTGAGTGTCCTGCACAGAGCCCTGACCTCAACCCCACTGAACTCCTTGGGGATGAACTGGAAGGCCAACTGTGCTCCAGGTCTCCTCACCTAGCATAAGCGTCTGACCTCACTAATGCTCTTGGGGCTGAATGTGTGGCACAATAAAAGTCACGCTCCAAAATCTAGTGGAAAGCCTTCCCAGAAGAGTAGAGGTTATTATAACAGCAACATGGGGAATCAATCTGGAGTGGGATGTTCAACAAGCACATCTGAATGTTATGCTCAGGTGTCCACAAACTTTTGACCATAAAGTGTATTCCAATCTCCACTGGGATTCATATATTTGTATGACAGCCACCGATTATTTTACAGCTTTTTTATATTTCAAAACAGTAGAATTTCCCTTTTGCAGCGTTTCAGTTGTACAGTGCGATTTGATTTTCTCTGAAGTTGAAAAATACCACTTCAGTGACGCACTTCATCTGCCATGCTCGCATTGTTAGCGTGCTTCGACTTTTACTTTTCTTCACTGTGATTTAAAGCCTTAACTGCTCTAGTTCAGGGGAAATATACGAGGGCTTTCGTCAGCCTGCAGCCTCTCGAGCAGACAGCAGAAGCTTACTCGCTTTCTCGAGTGGGTTAGGCAATCCTGCCTAGTGAGAGAGGTGCTGCGAGAAAGGAGCTTCAGCTTAGTCACGCTTCAACTCTTGCCAGCATTTGCCATAGATGATCCAAAGCTGAGAGTAGAGTGGGTTTAATTTTGACCCCTCTTGCCTTTTTACTTACTCTCCTTGCTTGAGCATCATTCACATGATGGCTCCCAGGGTAAGGCAGTAATGAAGTGCAGGCTTTGGGCGGATGGATGGCAGCCATGGAGAATGGCAGCAAGGGGGAAGAGGGTGTGGGGCACAGGGAGTCAACAGGCAGGCAGCTGAGGCTCGGCAGAGCTCCTTTCCCTCTGGGACCCCCTGCTTCCTGCTGATTAAGGACCCTAGGCACCAGTGGTGCCCCTACAGAGGAGTAGGGCATGGTATGGGGGGGCAGAGAAGGACAGGAGTCCCACAACCCAGCTGATGCTACCGTTCTGGGACTCCAGGGGCATTGTCTCACTGCAGGTGTCATTTCTGGTGAGGCGTTCATCTCTCAAAAGTGCTCCCAAGTCAATCCATGGGATGACACTCACTCCAAAATGTTTCCTTTCATGCATCAATACACACACACACACACACACACACACACACACACACACACACACGTTGCTTCTATTGTGGTGGTGACACAGTTTTCCTGGAGAGTAGCATTGACAAAACAAGAATACAAACAAAGTGGTAGCCACCAGTGGCGCCCATCCCTTGTCAAACAGAGCCACATCACACTTCATTTGTATAGTGAACACATGGGGTTTGACTTTGAATTTTCTGTCATGTGATGTAAACAGCTGGAACACCAACAAAAAATGGTGCCCCCCCCACACACACTTCTCCCAGGCTGGACTGTTTGTCTGCCCCCTGGTATACTCATTAGTTATCATCGAGGGTTCCACCATAATGAGCAGAGGTGTTTTTCTAACCCCTTTTACCGCTGCTGCCAAACACACAGACTTCCCTTTGTTTAGGAAAGTTCCTTTCATAGAGGTGACATCACTCTCCCTCTCCACTACACCGCTGGCAGACTGGAGACCAAAGCTTGAGAGAGATGCCCCATACTGACCAAAATTTCCTTCCCCTACTTAGAAAACGATCTGTGAACTGACCATTCCATGTTTGCCAGTACCCTTATTCCTGATCTCCTCAACTCTTGTATTTGCCCATCTGGGTTATTATGGAGGAAGCTGACCCCGGCAGCCACTTTTCCTCTTCTTTAGCTACTGCCAACCGCAATACTACTGGGGGGTGTCCGTCTGTGGAAAAGGCAGATTGTTGCACTACAGCCATTGCCAACATCTACATGATGGTTTTCAGAAGCATTCTGGGGGGAATCTCAAGGTCTACCTATGAGGGAAAGAGCACCTCAAGAATGATGGGTTTTCCATCAATTTGAAATGAATATCGTGAATGTTTGCCAGTGCTGAATTACATGGAATTATGTTTTGAGGAGGGTGAAGACCAAGCTGTGACTCGTTAAGTATTCACATAACTCATTTCTATGTTATAAAAACTTTAACTGGCATTGGTTAAACTTAAAAAAAAAAACCATATCTGATAGTCAGGATGCCGAGTAATCTGATTCCCTTTTGCATGGAGTGATTCCCCATGTCGGGTACTGCTTGGGTGCTCTGATTTCAAAGCCTGAGTTTTGGACGAATACTACGAAATGCACTGGAGATCAGAGATTTGCTCTCTGAAAACATGTTTCTCCAGAAAGTCTACTACAACCCTTTGAACAAGCCTGGAATCCCCATCATTGTTTCATATTGAAGCCCAGTTGACAGCTCTATTTAAAAAAAAAATCAAGAATCGTATCATCTTGCAAATAATTACTGTCTCATGTTTATTATGTAAAGATCCATTAAACACTCCATGCCCAGATTTCCTTTTCTTTGAGGGGCTCCCCTTACTCAAGACCTCGGTATTGGGAAACCACTAATTGCAACCATGGAGTAACTCGAAGAATGCTGTGCGACGGCAACATTTTCATTGGTCTGAGGTGCTGACCACAGATTTATGAGGTAAGGCATCGTTGGCCGCCACTTAGATCACGGGGCACTGGAATCCTGCACACGTCAGTGTGTAGCATTTGGCAAGACACTCTGGTACTAAGATGTTTTAAGCCATCGATTTATACAGTGCTTATGATCTCTATGATCTTTGGTCTAGACATGGGGAGCTCTAAACGTTGGCCCTCAGTGACATTCGTTTCGCATTTGCGTTTTAATACCCACCACAGACTATTGTCACTCTGCTGAAAACCATTACAGCGACACTGATTACTGAGGCAGCCAATTACAATAAAGCAACTCTCTCACAAACAACTCTCTCTCTCTTTCTCACACACACACACACACACACACACACACATACATACAGCAAATACTATGCGAATCAACAGAGAGCTAATAAAAGGGACTCTAGGGTGGAAGAGGGAAGACTTAGATGAGCGAGGATTTAATTTGGTACAGAGAGGCCTCGCTTGGTTACCGTCAGCGCCTATGAGCGAATGTGATAATGGACCAAGGTTCCCCTCCCTCCTTTTCTCCAACCTTGCACTCTTACTGTTTCTCTCCCTCTCCCCCTTTCTACGCCACGTGGACTAGACCAGTCATGACATTCCTACTTACCACCGTAGAGAGTACAAGAGACAGAAATAAGAGCAGGAATGAGTTAGAACGAGTGACATAATGTTAAGTAATACAGAGAAAGAAAAAGTCCAAATGTTGCTCACTTAATGTAACTCTCTGATGTCACCACTCATCAGCCTCTCATTTCCTTAAACAAATGCGCCAATTGCAAATCCTGGAGCTGTGTGACCCTGCAGGACTGATGCATTTCCAGGGAGGACATTTCACTAATACCTAGGAGCCATACCGATATAGGAAGTGCTTCTGCAGAGCATGTCATGTGCCATATTAATTGTGGGTAATGAGAGCACATTTCCTTATTAAGGAATTCTGTTGATTTATATGCGGAGTTGCCAGATAGACCTAATAAACTGGCAACTCAGGCGATATGGAGAAAAAAAAACTATATACAGTGAGTTGCCTGTTTATAATTGATTAGATAAGTAAACCTAATAAACTGGCAAATCAATGTAAAGTACGAACAGACCTTGAATACAAGAGATTTTGGCTTTCTCACAGGCGGACAGAACTCTCTCATGTAAAATAGTAAAACTCGGTTAGAAGAACTACGATCCATGATTTGATTTTATATTCCTTATGTGAAACATGGAGGTTGGCGAGGAGGATCCGGTTTAATAAGACTTATGACTAATCCCTTAAGGAAATAAGCAACCATTTTCTTCCTCCATAACAAATTACAAGATTTTAGCAACAACAAAGCTGACTTATTTATTTATTTATTTTTAAACTGCAATTATTGGTTCGATACTGACAGCTGCTGGCTTTAAAAAAAAATTAAAATAATAAAAATAAAAACATCCAGTGAGTGGCATTTCTATGGGTGGAAATGAATTGACCAGGTAACTCAAATAACCACTTGTACCCACCATGGTGAGCTACAACAGCAGACGACCACATTGGGTTCCACTCCTTTCAGCCAAGAACACGAATCTGGACAGTTGAAGATTGGAAAAACATGTACAAGTGTGCCAAACATTGTGGTCAGTGCGAATAATTAACACGCACCCCAGAGTCCAGATGAGTCACCGGTATTTCTAGTGATAGCTTCAAAGTAAAATTGAAGTGAGACATTTTTTTGACATATACTGGAGCATCGAAAGAACATAAAGTCTTAGGCACCCATCAAGCCAAGCCAACAGACCTCAACGCAATGCTCTGAAAGAGTCATTTGGATTTCATGGTCTATTTTAGACAGCGTCTCACTGTGTACAGATAAAGACAGAAAAAGTGAGAGAGTTCAGGAGAGCACATATGGTCAACGAATCTAGGGAGTTTGCCCAAGGGGGACAAAAACATGTTACGTTACTTTCAGGAAGACCGGCGTCAATCCGAGTTACCTGACCTCATTCATCACTTCCCTTTGTGCATGAGGTCACTTTTGCTTTGAATGAAGCCAGCCATGATTGTCGCCCTACACCGCTAGACCTGTGAGCTCAAAAATCATTTCCGTCAGACACTTAAAAGCTGAGGTTGAAAGAGCACACAAAACCATGGCAGTCCACGATGAATATAATACCGTAGTGTACGTGGTGTGGAAGCAAGAACGTCAGATTATCAACAGTACTTAAATAACCATTTTCTTGATCAAGTGCACAAAAAAACACCGTCGCAATATTTTCCCCTTTTCCGCCCATTTGTCGAGAAGTGCTTGGTAGCACACGGGCCTGTAGCTAATTAGCTGTGGTGACACAGCGAGTAAAATATAATAAGCAGAGCGAGTGCCTCTGGTGAGATCACCTTGGAGATAAAGTGCTCTCTAGAGAAGCAAGGACTTCAAGAAGCCCCTGACCCCAGCATGCCTTGCTGATGACTAGCATATGTGACTAGCGTTCAGGGTCAGGACAGCTGTTGAGACTCTGAAGGGAGAAAAAGAGCCAGGAGTGTGGATAGATCATTATCTAACAATCGCTGGCTTAAAAACGTGTCATTCTTAACCATTCAGCTCAGTGTATGACGGTTAGAAAGACCTTCTTTTAAATAATGGATTTTATATTAGCATTTATCTTGTGTATCATTATTCGTCTTGGGTTATATATTGTGCTTGGAAATCCATAAAAAAAAATTTAAAATATATATATATATGCTCAATGCCTCATGTCATTTTATGAAGTGTAGTCACTATGACTTCTTTTGAGCCACTCAAAGTGTGGATAATGCAAGTTCTGCTTCTGACATGATCCTTCAACCCTCCAAGGGGTCACTTGATGAACATCCAACAACATGAAAAGTCAAATAGAATGGCTCTTAAGGTGGCAGTGGGGTTGGGGGGGTCATCAGCGGAAACTAATTATGGCAAGTTGGTGCGGCCATACAATGTTATATAATGGGATGTAGTATAACGAGAGTTCATACATTCATCTTCAGTAACCTTTTTATCCCGGTCTGGCTAGGGTCACAACGTGAAGCAGGAATACACCCTGGATAGGACAGCACACACGTTCAATCAATTAGGGGCTTCAGTGTAGGAAATACACCTACCAGTATGTTTTGTTGAAGTGGGAGGTAGGAGGAACCCAGAGAACCTGGTGGAACCCCTGACTGGATATGAGAGAATGTGAGAAAATCTGCACAGACAGTAAGCCAAGCTCAGGATTGACCCGAGCTATGGTGGAAACGCTACCTGCTGCCATATAATGAGAGAGTCATTCACAATTAGGGCAGTGTTGAGGGGGAAAGAACGTCCATTTCATGTTTTTTTTTTTTTTTTTGGGGGGGGTTATCAAATAATTAGCTTGTAGTCTGCACACATTTCCAGAAATGCCTCACTCTCACTCCTCTGCCGGTCAATATTTCGCAAATACACCAATCCTCCCTGACCCCCCGCCCCAAACAAGGGCCATTATATAAGCATTAATCAGATTAAGTCATAGGTTACATGTGGTCTAGATTCTGTTAGATGAGTCAATCACTTAAATAAGCATAGCCCTATTATTTAGCTTGACATCCTTACCATTTTGACTCGGTCACTGAATGAAATTTCATAAGCCTAGACCTGAAATTGCACAGTTTGGGATTTACCACATGGACTTTATTTTGACAGGTCGTTCTTATTTGCTTTCATGGCAATTGAACATGTGGCCAGTAAACTCCAATTGGATTGAGTTCTGGAGGTTAATCTTAGCCCCTCAGAGGGTTTTTCTTTGCTCTTAGTATTTTCTTTTTTACTGTTTTCAAGGTGCAGTCCAGTTGCCCACCCACAGTGTAGAGACTGCAGCCATGCAGACTGAAAGATCTGGTTACACCAAAGTCCGTTCTGTTGTACCATTATGGTTGCACCAAAGCCGCTCATCCGGCATACAGTTCTTAATCCACTTCTACATACGTTCCTCAGCAAATGGCCAAGGATAGGCACAACCCTGTATTTCAGAATAAGTCTAGATTTACAGATCCCACAGCAATCCGAACACACTGACATACCTTGGCTGCTACTCTCTGTGCTAACAAGGGGTAACAAACAACCATTTGTTACCGCTGCCTGCACTGAAGTGATTTTTATTAAAGAGCAGAAGGGCTAAGTGGTAACCAGAGAGCAAGAAGAAGTTGTACCTGTAAGGGGTTCTGATTCTCTTGGTGCTTTTATCTCAGTGTGGCACCGTCTCTGGCTCCAGACCAAAGCTTTGCCAGCCATAATGAAAATCATAACACGCATTGTGTTCCATGTCAGAAAGCCCTCAGGACAGCATTATGGAGGCTAGCAGCGTGTTAATAGCAAAGTTATGCTCAGAAATGCTGCCATCACCAAAATCTAGCTCAATTGAATCAGGCTGGCAATGTGGGAGAAGAGTGCATAGATGTTCCTTTTCTTCTTAGGCTTGTTTCATTCCAGTAAGTGTCATTTGGAAGTGTTTTTGTCTCATTTTTGTCCTAAATATTGCTATGTGGCATCCTATTGATTTGATCTAATGGAGAATATTATCAGTAGATTCTGGAAGAAATTTGCTAATGCACCTAAAGCTAACAACAGTTCTAGCAATGTTGTAGGGCAGTTAATGTTGAATAAAAAATTGGGATTTTTTTTTTTTTTTTTTTTTTTTGAACAAGCAGAAAACTTTGCAGATCGAATGTTCTAAGAAGAAAGAGTTCCCAGAACCACAACATTCAGAAAAATGTTCTGTTAACCAAAAATAGTTAGCTGAGGTAACCTCTGATCACAACATTTTGTAGCATGAGAATAAATCGCTTGTTTCATTTATTGCTGCAAATGATATTAGGCGTCGTGAAATTAATGGATGGATTACGTTGAATTAATATGTTTTAACCACTTAAAAGACGTTGGTCATTTTCCATTGAGTCAGTGTCTGCTGAAGGCCTGCTTCTCCATGGGTATCCTTTATATGGTCAGTGAGAAATTTTCACAAACAGCAGTGTGACAGGACCAAATCTCCACCCTGTGTGCTATAGAACACAGGCTATGAAAGAGTTCCTGCTGCATAAGCTCAAGAAAGAAAAAAGATCAAACCTGTCTTTAAGAACCCCCCAAAACCCCAAGGGGAACTCTCTTAATTGGGTAACCAGAACTAGGCTGAGGGTAATGTGGCACGTCTCCAGCCCAACCAGGGAAACAAATACACTGCTGCTAGCATGAGTGTGCCTCTCTGAGGCTAAAAGCTATCATTAGGAAGCCTTAGCCACAGTGTGCTGAAATAATTACAGCACAAAAGAGATGGGGTTTTAAGACTGGGCTTTTTAAGAGGTAGCAGGCTTTTGGAGAGCTCACCTAGTTCTCTTTGTTGTTTTGCCAGCTTTACGGCTACATGGAGAGCGAGCCACTAACACTCCAGCTCTTCATTGGCACGGCAGATGACCGACTTCTGCGACCGCACGCTTTCTACCAGGTTCACCGCATCACCGGCAAGACTGTCTCCACTGCCAGCCACGAGGCCATGCAATCCAATACCAAGGTGCTGGAGATCCCTCTGCTGCCTGAGAACAACATGAGAGCCATGTGAGTCTGTCCCATTTGTATGCATTCTCTACCTGTCATTTCTGGCTCTAGTACCTCATACAGATGACGGCTCTGTAGATATAGATGTACTTGTTTAGGACACCTTTCATGGATGTCAATTTATATTGAAATAATATACTACATCTAAGTGGATCAAGGTCTCTGGGACACTCAACTGAGAATCTGCTGTAGGTTCCATCTCTTTTTCTTAACGGTTCCTCTGGGTGAACCCTCAGCTCTAGAACCCTATAAGAAAGGGTTTCCCTTTTAGAGTGAGAGAGAGATCCAGGTAGCACAACTCATTATAAAAAGCTGACAGAAAGTTTCCTTGAGGAAATCTTTTCTCTACCCTGCACCAGAATATACTCAATACATTAAGACCCCTGTGCTTCTGTCAAGCCCAAGTCCAAGCCTGGCCCCTAGACCTGCTTCAGTATATTTGTTGCTTCTTGCTGTAGTAGTTATAGGCTTTTTGTCCCGAACCTCCCCCACCTCACCACCACCACCCAGAGCTCAAATATCCCTGGGGCTTTTACTCGGCATGCCGTCCAGCCAGCAGCACTTCTGGCTTGACTTTCCTTCTCCACAGCTTCACTGGCTTTTGTCCCAGCAGTTTCGGAGTAAAAGAAATAAGCCATAGAACCCAGACATGACATAACCTCCCTCACCTTCAAATGTCTCTCTTTTTGTTGTTTATGTCTATGGTAATACACCACTTGTCGAAGTTTATTGGCAAAAACACATTGGTTTTAAGAGAATACAAACCCCCACCCATTACCAGCTTCATTTGTTAAAAAAAAAAAACTGGACAAGCTGGATAAAGCCTTAAGCAGTAATCCAAACTCTCATTTTTACCGGTGCTCAGAAAGACGGATTATCCGATGTGGAAGTGTCATGAACAAATCGAATGGTTAACTGAACTGATTGAAGATAGCAGACGTTCCTCCAAGTCCCGATGACCCGATAAGCCTTGGCTAAATCGTCTGATGAAATGTCGGAGCAGTGAGGGGGTTTTCTCCGGTCCAATCTCAGACAGGAAAGTGTGGGCTGAGGACCTTTTTCTTTTAAAGGCCAGGTTTTGTGGAGGCTGGCTGATGTGGTCTTTCCATTCATAAGCAGGCTGTTGATAAGACACAAGCCGGTGCTTTTCTCATAGATCCAGTTCTGTTTCTCTATCTCTCTGTTTCTCTATGTCTCAGTGGTTCAGGAGATCCACGTAACCCAAGTCAGGTTCGTAAGGGCCATAACACAATACAGATTCAATTCATGAAGGCATGTAGGTGTAAGGGAAACAGAACAGAGCAGCAGTACACCCTCCCGTTCAGTCTGGATTTCAGTAATGCGATGGGAGACTCCTGTAGTCTCCAGTATTGATTTTTTTTCTGATTATGGAATAGAAATGTTTAAACAAGCTGTGTTTGTATCCTGTGGGAGGTTCGAGGCCGCCTCAATCCATCCACCGAGCAAGGTGGAACGTGTGTCCCTAATTGGTCCATGTCCACTTTCAAAGCAAACGAGGTCGTTCATTTCCCATCATTTCCCTTGTTTCTTAATTATATCACTAAGAGAAGTATTAACAGCGGAAAGAACCTAGCGGTGGTTAGGACACCAGGCACTTTTAACCCTGGTTTCAGGGAAATGTCTGTCAGCCCACACTGATGGTCTCTGCATCTTGTTGCCCTTTATAGACCATTATAGCAAAGAACCACAATTGACGAATGAAAATATATGATCACTACCCATTTATGATTCAATTGCCCATGTCGCAGAACTCTCATAATACATTTCACTCAAAATTTGTTTTCCCTGCGCATGACATCAAACACTACTACTTATGTGCTTATTGTAGTATTTTCTGTGTATTCAAATCGTAGCTGGCTGAAGTGGGGGAAAATAGATTTGTATAAAATTTGACATTTAACATGTTCCAGAAACTTCGCCTGAAACTCAGATATATAAAATAATTGGAATCCTGAGCCATACCCCATATGTATTCTCTGCTTTGTTTTTTTTTTATCAGTTCGGCTTTAGTTTTATTTAGTTGTTTTTTTTTTAAATGCCAGCATGAAACATGAAACCTTTTTCCACCCAAACGTACCATTAATGAAAAAAAAAATACCCAGAGAGAGAGAGAGAGAGAGAGAGAGAAAGAGAGAGAGAGAGAGAGAGAGAAAGAAAGTGGGCGTGCAAGAGAATGAAATGAAAGACTGAAAAAGTTCCTGCTTCCTAATATGGCATTAGTTAGCAAAATTGAAGCTGTAAAAGTTTGTACTAATAGAAGTTCTGTTGAGGCATGCTGGATTAAGATGCTCAGCCAGCTGTGAGAAAGTGTTCGGTGCCCAATGTGCTTCGCCTCTGGAAGCACATAGCCACCAGAGATCCTCCACTCCATGGACACTAGGGAGGCAATTAAGCTAGGATTGGGAAGTCCCTCTTCCAGGGTGTGAGGGCACCAAGTGGGATGAAGACTTTGACCTGTTATGCATCACCCTTACAAAGCCTAGCATTGTCGAAGTCAGCGTTGATGTCATTGCTAGTCATGACAAAGCCAAATACATGCATTGGTTCCATCACTTTTGTCCAAAATGAGCCATAAAACACAAAATCCACTTAGTTTGGGATCAATAAAAATTTCAGTGCTCATTTTTTTACATTTGTAGGTTCAGCGGTTCGAACGATTGGTCCTCATTTTTATTCTTTCTGCATGAGTAAAGGCTTTTATGAAGGAAACACTTAATGATTTCCTACACTTCTTCCACTCTCCAGAATCGACTGTGCTGGAATCCTGAAGCTCCGAAACTCAGACATCGAGCTGAGGAAGGGCGAGACGGACATCGGACGCAAAAACACTCGCGTCCGAATGGTGTTCCGCGTCCACATCAACCAGCCCAACGGCAGGACCGTGTCTTTACAAGCCGCGTCCAACCCCATAGAGTGCTGTAAGTACCAATACACAGATAACCGTACAAGAAAACAGCACGGGTATCGATTCGTGTCCGATTCGGATTCTTTTTTAAAGGAGATACTCTCACATCCGAAACCAGCTCAACGACAAGATCATTACAACGTTGATCAATTCAGTGAGATTTTATTGGTATAGCACTTAGACGATAGACGTTGACGCAAAGCGGCGTTACAGAAATTTGGACGTAGATTTAGATCCCTAATGGGCAAAACAGAGGTGACACTCCCTGAGATCACATGACATGAAGAAATCTTGAGAAGAACCAGACTCAAAAGTGGGATGATAAATCATTACAGTTCTAAATGTGCTGTTCAGTTTGAGCGTAATGAGTTCTGTCATGTGGACAGGACAGTCTTTATGATTACAGCAGCATTTTTCTTAGGTACGAATCTACAGTGTACAGGTGAGAAATTATTTTTGGGAAGTGCAAATCTTTATGGTAATCATGTGCAACCGTTCACATGAGCAGATGATGAGTCAACAATAACATCTAACCCATTAAAAGATTTACACTATAACAGCTATTAGGTCAGTATTGAGCTATTTACATTGGGCCGTCAAAGGTCATTCTCCAGATGCAAAGCTCACGTACTAACACATCGTGATTGGAGAAACTTTTTTTTTTTTTAATTGTCCAGTTTAGAGAGGTTGCCTTGTTACGTGTTTAAAAACCATGATGCTAATCACTTCTCGTTGCCATTCCCATAAATCTGCCCCAGTCCAATAAGCTTCCTCTACATTCAGGGCAAACAGATGGGATACACTCTTCTCTCTTTTGTCACTTGTTAAAATTTCTTACAAGGCTAAGATTAATATGCCAAGATTCTAATAACAAACCAGTAAACTGAATTTGATGCTAAGGTTTCTGGTTGCGAAAATGCTCAGTATGAGCAAAATGGCCTTAAGCTTTAGCATACAAAAAAATTAACAACAAGCTGGTGCTTAAGTAATCACTGAAATGAGTTTGTTGATGAGGATGAAGAAACAAAAACATGCTGTTTAATGGGCAAATAGTGACTATAAACATATTGATACAAGAAATGTGTTCATGATGGATCCTTTCTAGTCGTAGCAAGCTCAAGCATTGAGTTACGTATGGCTCGAAATGGTCCAATTATTCCCAACAGTGGAAAAATGCTAACACTGCTTTCGTCCAGATTGAATTTGCTTGGCCTGATGAACACGGATTTTTTTTTTTTTAAATAAACACATACATATGTTATCAGTGTTGAGCAAGTAAAAAAAAGTAGTTAGCTAAACTGCAAGTTCGCTCAAACCTACCACTTGAGCTACATTCCAAGCTATACAGCTGTATAGAAACGACTTCCATGCAATCATGGAAGTCGTTCCTATACAGCTGTATAGCTTGCAATTATCCATAATGATCCACAGAAGAAAAAAAAAGAAAAAAAAAAGTGTGTGCCCGGATTATTTATTACAACGGACACAACAAAAATCTGTTTCTGATTTTCTGTAAATCTGAAACAAAAGGAAAAAAAAAAAGGGGGGGGGGGGGGGGGGTTCAGTCACTGACAGATTTCCTCCATCTGGTAATTACACTCCCAGCTCCTACACCTGTCTTCTGGAACATTCCCAAGCACTGGGAGAGGTTTTGGATGTCTGTTTCCATCAAAGTTATATATATTTCTAATAATCGAGGAAGACATATAGTATAACAAATGGACACCGAGTTTATTAGCAATTGAACATTTCGAAATAGAGGTCTTGGAAGAGAAGCTGGACACACAGGTACAGATGGAGATCTGGTTTAGAGAGGCTTGATGTTTCTTGGTGACTCGTATCTGTTCTCCTGCAGCCCAGCGCTCAGCACAGGAGCTGCCTATGGTGGACAAGCAGAGCCTGGACAGCTACCCAGCATCAGGAGGGAAAAGGATGCTCCTAAGCGGACATAACTTCCTACCCGAATCCAAAGTCATGTTTGTGGAGAAGGCCCAAGGTAAGCCCGAGCTGGTCTTCTCTCGATCCTTCTTTTTAATTTCCCTCCCAATTGCTTCCTGACTTGCCCTCGTTTTTTAATTTTTTTATTACCATTCCCTCTCTCCTTCTGCTCCCTCTGTCTGTCCTTCCGTCAAAATAGTGCACGGCCTGCCAGGTGGCCCATGTGGTGTGCATTAGGACGCTATATTTTTAAACCGAAATGTATTTACATTTGCACAAGTTTCCATTGCCTGTTCTCTGACGTTCAGCCGCAAGTTGAGGAATGAATCACAAACGGGGCATGTGCAATTTCTCGCTCATGCTCTCTCTCTCTCTCTCTCTCTCATTCTCCTCTCCAGTCCCTTTCAGTCTTGCTTGCAGACTCATATTCTCCCTCACTAGCCCTTTCCCCATTTTCCTTCATCTTTCTGTCTCCATAAAAATAATATATCTCTCTATTATTTCAGTCACCTCATCTGTCTACTGGAATTTATTTGTCAAACATATGCTGTCTGGGTGGAAAAGCGCAACAAGATGTTGATATTCGAGGGCTACAAGTCGTTTCCTTGATTGCATTTGGAAACCCTGGAGTTTGGAGGCCTAAACCGCCACTTTCTATAGAGTATACACATGCGACGATGATGATGAGAATACCGATCGTTGAAGTAAATCTGTAGGACTGATTTTTTTCGATAGTTGTCTTGATCACACACCTATCGTTTCGGTAATTTATCAATCTCAGCTCGTTTAATCCAGGGCATTTTTTAAGGTCTGTCAGTGTAGAAGAGGGTGAAACCCAGCATTAGCAATTAAACATAGCTTTTCCAGGCTCAGAATGCGCAATTCCCGCTGGCCGGAGTTTCAGAATCTCGCTTCAGCTTGCCGGAATGTCAGTGCAGGGAAAAAAAAAAAAAAAACCCATTGTGTGGTGTTTCACCTTGTTTTCCTTGGCATTGCTCGCCTCAGGCTTTTCCCAAAGAATATGAATGCGTCTGCCGTTCCTCTCTCGGCGGGGTCTCCACTGTCTTGGGGTAAACTCTTTACTTCGCTTGGCCTGCTGCCGGCCCCTAAGAGAGGAGTTGTGCTGAACCGTCACATTAAACGCTAATGAATTAAGATGGATGGAAATCTCGAAACAATGATCCTTTCCTGAAAGAAGATGGATACCTACCCTAGGTCCAATCTGTCCCAGAACGTTGGTTTAGGACAGCTACATCCAGAGACATTTGGGAAAACTGACTGTCAGAGATTTAGCTAAAATGCACATTTTTTAACGTGTAGTGTTTCCATCTGGTTTTTTTTTTTTTTTTTTTTTTTTTTAATTTAATGCTAATTTTGAACGTGTGTGTATAGTAAAACTTGAATGGGGGAAAAAAAAAAGAGGTTTGGATGAAGGTGTATGGATGAACAGAAGATTTATGAGCTATACATGAGAACATATGAGATTCAGATGATTCGACGCCCAAACCTGGTACATACAACAGCACACCTTGCACTGTATATATCATAAACCTCGAGGAACCACGATAGACTCTGATTGGGAAGTACATAATCTGAGGTTCTTCAGAGGTCCTCTGGCATTGGATTGAATAATAAAGGGGTTCTAAAGGGGTTCTACCTGTATGTGGAACCTTGTATAAAAGTGTAATCCTCCGCACATTTACGCACTCTTCCGAAAGGATCGACTGAAGAACTCTTAAGGGATTAAATTGAATGGTAGCAATAGCATTAATACGTTAGGTAGCATGTGGTTTAGGATGTAGTCCATGACTGCTTGTGTTTGGTCGTTCAGAAATGACTTCACAGCAGTGCGTTAAGACGTTCAACGATTTCTAGTTGTTCTTTTGCCAGCTTACTTTAAAAATTCGTTGAAACATTTGGATCGAAGCCTACCTCCATCAGGTTTGTGGGTTTCACTTCTGGAAAGAGTAATTCCCCAGCCTGGTATGGGCTTCGGATTGCACAACACACACACACACACACACACACATGTGCTCAGGCCTGGAGCGGCCGTTAAACACAAGCGCTTCATACGCCGTGACACGTCAGGCATCGGCCTCAGAGTGAGTTTATGCAGCAGCAGGCTGTGCATGCAAATACGGCCCTGACTGGAGTGGAAAGAGAGGGAATCCCCAAGAGAGGGAAGCCCTCCCTCTGTCCTCCTTTCACTTCTCTCTCTCTCTCTTTTCCTAGGCTGACCGTTTAACACACTGACGCGGCATGTGCTGTTTTTGTGCAGCCCACAGCACTTTCCTGGTCTGTTATTGCCATCTCAGGCAGTTTGTTTTCTCTCTTCGTAGCCTCCTCTTCTTTCTTTGCATGATTTGAAGAATTCCTGACGATCCTCGCAGGTCAACACGGCAGTCTATCTGCCGAACTGTCTCTCCCAGTCTCTAAAACTAGCGGGTCTGATGGAAGAACTTCTCGACGTTTAGCGACGGATTCTGGCAACCTATGAACGAGATCGAAAGACAGACAGAGAGAGAGAGCACAGAGAGAACGAGAAAACAGAAGAAGAAGAAGAAGACACGTTAAAGTTTATTGTACTAATGAAAAAAAACCCCAAACACAAATGAACTGTCAAGTACGAAAACTCACGCGAATGCCTTTAATACCATCAAAACTCACGCTTCCTAACCACAGCCATCAAAGCCGAGGAGCAGCGCCGGCGTTCCGAAATGGACGCCAATAAACACCTTCAAATTTCCAGCCTTTAAATAGCAACAGATGGCCTTCTTCACTTGCACATCACATCGGGCCAATTAAATCAAGGTTCTCTCCTCCACACGTTGGACGCAACACAAAAGTAACCAAGTTTGGAGTTGCTTTCTTAAAGTCTTTCCACACTGTCCTGCTTTTGTGCTTAAAGATTTGAGTTAGTATTAGTACGCATGCACGAGACGGGCGGTATCGCATCACGGAACACAAGAGCCAATCAGATTGTAATATGCAAATGCGGGCCGTGAATATTTCAGCAAAGTTTCTTGATCATTCTGGACCAAAAATGTTTCGCTGACCTATATTTCGATGCATTCGCAATAAATAGAGATAACTAACGTCGGTTGTACCGTTCCATATCCTTCTCTAATGTAATTAACGTAAATCGAACACACGTTAACCCTAACCTTCAAATAGTCTCTATTTACCGGGACAGAAAACGAAGGCGCTGCATGTTTAAAGCAGGAAAATCGATTCGGAACACGGAAATAATAAATGTGAGCTGAGCGAGAGGAGGCGGGGCCAAAACACCTACGCAATTGTCAATCATCCTAACATTGTGAATTGGCCGGTTTGGCGGGAAAAGGCACGTGTACTATTGTGGACATTTCCAGTTTGTATATTTGTAGAATGTGGATTTTATTTTATTTTATTTTTGTGGTGTATGTCCTTGTGATGCTAATTAGATTTGATTTATTACTCAATGTAAAAAAAAATATAAAAAATTCTGCCCTGTAAAACGTTTGAGAAATTGTGAGTCAGTCTTTCGGTTAGATAGATATTTAAGGCTTAATAATAAAAAATGATTCCTTTCAGTTGAACGCTGAGCTCGTCCCCTGTCGTCCTTGCTGGAGGAGCGATGCAGGCGGTGTGTGTAGAACCTAATCTAAATATAGCCTGCTTTTTATGGGTGTTTGCTTGTTTACTTGCATGTGCATGTGTGTGTGTGTGTGTGTGTGTGTGTGTGTGTGTGTGTGTGTGTGTGTGTGTGTGTGTCTGTGTGGGCATGGATAGCCTGCAGGCGTGTTTGTGTCTTAAACAGGAAGTGTTTTCAGTGTCTCAGCTGTGAAGGATTCCCTTCAGAGTGGCAAATAGGAATACACACGCACACACACACACACACACACACACACACACACACACACACACACACACACACACACAGTTGTAATAACACTCAGTACTTGGTATGACCCAGAATAGATATGTGCCAGTCATGTTTAGCTAAGATTTGTGCTTATGATTCCTTCACACGTCCTTCACACGTCCTTCACACGTCCTTCACACGTCCTTCACACGTCCTTCACACGTCCTTCACACGTCCTTCACACGTCCTTCCCCCTTAATTCTGTTGACCAGAACCAAAAGTGTGTGATTTTTTCCTGTGATGTAACTTTATGTTTCCAGGGTGAGGCTGAAATTTGCATGGAAATGCACTTTGTTATTTGAGAGTGTGTGTGATTACGTGTGTGTGATTGTGTGTGAGAGTGTGTGTGTGTGTGTGAAATTGTGTGTGATTGTGTGTGTGATTATGTGTGTGATTGTGTGCGTGTGATTGTGTGTGTGAAAGATTGTGTGTGATTGTGAGTGTGTGTGAGAGATTGTGTGTGTGATTATGTGTGTGTGATTGTGTGTGAGAGTGTGTGTGTGAGAGTGTGTGTGCTGTTTTGGCAGGGCTACTTGTAGGCATACCTGGCACACCTCGTGGAGAGAGTGTGTGTGTGTGTGTGTGTGTGTGTGTGTGAGAGAGAGTGTGTGTGTGTGTGTTGGGGAAAGCCTCTCTCTGACTCAGAGGGGAGGGAATTCCCTCGTGGCCGTGATGCGTTTTACATCTGGTCCGATTGGAGCTGTGCCTGGATCTTGCACACACCACTGGAATTTCTTTCTCTGTCTCTCTCTCTCTCTGTCTTCCTCTGTCTGTCAGTCTCTCTCTCTCTGCCTGTCTGTCTCTCTCTCTCTCTCTCTGCCTGTCTGTCTGTCTCTCCCTCTGCCTGTCTGTTTCTTTCTCTCCTTTCTGTCTCTCTCTCCCTCTGTCTGTCTCTCTTCCCCTCTCTCTGTCTATCTAGCCCTCCCCCCACCTGTCTTTCTTCCAGTTTGTCTCTCTCCCGCTCTCCCTGTCTGTCTGTCTGTATCTCTCTCTTCTTTCTCTCTCTCTCCTTCTGCCTGTCCCTCTCACCTTCTCACCGTCCGTCTATCTCCTGTGTCTGTCTCTCCCTCTGTCAGTCTGTCTTTCTCTCCCCATATATCTGTCTATCTCTCATTCTGTCGCTCTCTATTTCTTTCCCCCTTTGTCAGTCCATTTCTCCCCCTTTCAATCTGACTGTCTCTCTTTCTCGCTCCGTCTGTCTGTCTCACTTTATCCTCCGTTTTCTTTCTCCGTCTGTCTGTCTGTCTCACTCTCAATCAATCTTTCTCTTTTGCTCTCTCTCTCTCTCTCTCTTGCTCTCTTTCCGTTTGCCTCTGTCTCCATCCGTCTCTTTCTCCTTGTTTTTGTTCTTTCTCCTTTGGCCTCTCTGTCTCCTTTACTCTTTATCTCGTTCTCCCTCCTTTCCTTTCTGCTGCGCTGTCTACCTTTCTATCTCTCTCTCTCTCTCTCTTTCATTCCCTCAGTCTCACTCTTCCAGTCTGACTCGCTGTCCATTTTCCATCTCTCTCTTTCTCCACCTGTTTCTTTACTCTTTGTTTCACTCTTTAAACGTTTCTTTCTTTCCCCTGAAAGACTCGGGATAACGACGTGAAGAGACACACCTTGATTAAACAGAGAGACTCTCTCACAGACGCACACTCTCTCTTATCGTCTCCCTGTCAGGACAGGTTCTCATATTTACCAGCTTTGATGTAGGGATCTTCAGCGTCGAGATCGTCTCTTTTCTCGTCTCCGCCACATCCGAACTCAACCCGAGGCGGCTAGTTTAAGATTCTAGATTAACACTCTGCTAAAATGAATAACTTCACTCAGCAGCAATCACAGGGCAGAAGTGCAGAGGGAAAGTCAGAGCTGAATCGCTCCCGTCGCGGTGTGTATAATTTAACCATCCGTCATGTTCCCGTTTCCTAAACGGATGGTGTGGACGCTCTTCACACCTGTAACTCCACATCTCTAATTCTACTGCTGCTGGTTCTGAGCTTTGATATCCGCGAGCCGCTTAGCTTCTCTTCTCTTCACTTCTCTGGCTGAGCGGAAGCTAAGAAACGTGACAGGATTCCCGGAGATGATCGTCCTAAATGTCTACAGTATTCACAGCTAACACTAGCTAGACGATAAGCTAACTTTGCTTTTGAACGCATTCATAAACACTCATTCGCCGCTACTGAAACACCTCAAACAATCATCTAACATGATCGAACAGGACAGGATTTTAGACAAGGTGTTTGCTGCGTAATTAGCCAGCTAACACTAGCTAGCAGACTAACATAAGCTAATTTGACGTTGTAATGTATTCATTAATAAACGACTTATTCAGTGCTAACCCATATCAGCTAGCTAAAACGAGCTAGCGCTAGACTGACAGGATTTCAGAGAATAATTTTAACACGTTATTATAAATGTTGCTAACACTAGCTAGAAGACTAGCCCATGCTATTTTGACTTTGTAAGCTTGTAAGTCTAATGCTAATAGTCACTGCTAACACTGGTCAGTTAGCTAAAATGAGCTAAACCAACAGTAATCTTTATCCCATCATTTATAAATGTTTACAGTATTCAGTTAGCTGAATAAGATAAGCTAATGCGGCAGATTATTCGTTTTTGAATTAACACTGAATAGCAGACCAACGCAAGCTAATTAAACACTCTTAACACTTGCTGGCTAGCTAGCATGAGCTAACCTGACAGGATTTCTGAGGGGATTTTTAAGTGCTTTATAATAATGTGCCAAACGCTGTTGATTTGCAATAAGACCTCGTTTTCGTTTTGGTCAAGACAACTGATTGGGAAGGACCTGTATAGAACGTTGTAATTCCTTCACATTCGCTGGTGTAGCATTGTTGGAAATGTTAGCTAGCATTTTTATGGTACAGTGTGTCAATATTGTGTCTTCGAAGAGTGTGTAATTGAGTGAGTGAGTGAGTGATTGGTGTGTATGTAACATCAGTGCTTTCTAATGCACACGTAGCTGTGAATCATGTAAGGACATGACTATAGCTGCTCTATATATCTTCCATGACTGCTGGGTAGTGTGTGTGTGTGTGTGTGTGTGTGTGTGTGTGTGTGTGTGTGTGTGTACTTCTGTAAACGACTGTGTGTTGCATCTCGCGAAGGATTTTGATAATCATGGTGATTTGTCTATCCTCTCTATCTGATGAAAGAGCATCGAGGTGTATGTGTGTGTGTGTGTGTGTGTGTGGGCGTGTGGCTTGGGGATGTCAGAGCAGCGTGGGCAGGAACAGAAGCGTTTTTACAGATGTTGCAGGGAGTGCACGGAAAGTTTTGCGGTTATCAGTCCTACAGCTCTCTCCGACATGAAAAGGTATGCCACATATGTGGCTCTCACTCAGCTCATCTGATGCACAAAAAAAAAAAAAACAACCCAAAAAAACAAAGTGCAGGAAAAGGACGATTAAGTCCTCTCGTCTTTTAGTTTGTCGTTTTATCCTGTGGAGCAATTTTCCTGACTACGGGGGCCCTCGTACAAACGGCTGTGTTTAATTTTGGTACCCGCTGATGGGAGACAGATATTAGGAGGGTGAAAGACAAGAGACAGGATGGGGAAGTGAGGGGGGAAAAAAAAGATAGATGCACAGGATGACAACGAAGGGACAAACTTGTTTGATAAGCTTTGCTTTATTTAAAAAAAAAAAATAGTGCTTTATTACATTTGCACACACATTCACGTGCTTTTCTGCCCACCACGGTTGTAACGAGCGGTTATTTCCTGTCACTTCTGGCCATTCTACTCTAACCCCTCTCATCTCACCTCATTTTTGTTTTGTTTTTGTTTTTCACACCATTTTGTGTACCGTAAACTTACCGAGATCACATTTCCCCTATTCTGATGTTTGATGTGAACATTAACTGAAGAACTGTAAATGCATGCATACATTCTATGCATTATGCTCCTGCCACAGTACGTGATCGGCTGATCGGGTAACTGCATGAATGAGCAGGGGTATGGGTGTTAATATTAATGTGAATAGATGTGATTCTGCAATTTGGGGCGTTTCGTAAGCAAAAACCTCAGCGAAACTAAACGTGTGGCGGCCTGGGAAAACGTCCGAAAAATCTGACTTCGAGTACTATATATCGTTCTGAATACGACACTGTTTACTGAACTGAAATCTGCATCTCAACGAGTTATGACTAGCGATATCTTATCGTTTGCGCTATAGCGGTAGAAATTCTCCCCACAGCAAGAACGAGTCTTTCCGTGATAATAACGATCGAGCTAAACGAGGAGTTACTGTGAACGGTACAATATTTATATCCTCGATGATATCGGTATCGCAATAAATACCGGAAAATATCGCGATATAGTTTCGAAGTCCATATCGCTCATGCCTAATCGCAACCAATTTAGATCGAATCTGGTTTCTTCCGCAAGTGGAAGAAAAATCGCGTTTGTAATCCTTTTGAATCCTTTCTTATTAGGATCTTCCTAAATGTTCTAAATTCACACACCTAGTTAGTAAGATTTTACACACCTTTAAGGCAGACTGACCTCCACGTGTGTTAAAATAGCTCACGATCGTTGCTGGAAACGATTAAAAAGTAAATTAAAAGATGTGCTTGTTGTTTTGGGGAAATATATTTATGAGTTCTAAAAGTTCTTAAAGTGACAATGTATTTAATGTATTTCTTTTTGTTGTTGTTGTTGTTGTTGTTGTTGTTTGCCAGAATTCTTCTACAGCGATGGGTTTTCCAAGACCGCCACACAAATATTATGAAAATCAACTATTACTTTAAGTATTACAATATATATATATATATATATATATATATATATATATATATATATATATATATATATATATATATATATATATATTTTTTTTTTTTTTTTCCATATTATCCATCCATTTCAAAGACATTCATGACTTAAATTATAACAGTGGATTAGCTATAAATCAATCAATCAATCAATCAAACAATTATACTGTTCCTGCACATTAATGTGCGCAAATATTCTACAAACACATTTAATATGGTTTAGCTTTTCTTTAATCTTTAATATTATTCTTCTAGATGAACCAGACCTCATGGAACAAATGGAACTGATTTATGGTCCATAAACACAACGTTCACATGATGGATGTCTGGCCTGTAGTTTAACTGTTAATTAAGGAGCCCTGGCTTTATTACAGTGTAGCGTTACGGTAATTATAACATCGCCGCTACTTTAGCTTCGACAATTTACGCAAACGTGCTACATCTTGAAGTTGGTATGCGCGTTGAGAAGATTTTTCTATACGACCCGTTGATAAAGTCTCTCGGCGTATATGAACCGTGTTTAGTGTTTATTACAGTGCGTTATAATTTAGCGTACTAATAGCGGTGGTAACATTAACTCTCCACTGCAGACTGATAAATACATATAGACACAGAAGCAAGTCATAAGATCTTTTATTGATATTGTTTTCATTAAAAGAATCATCTTTATTGACCGATTAATGCACTGATATATAATACAGACTGCTCTAAATGCATAAGCTTTGTACACTGTAACTTAATATTCCAGTAGAACTACTTTAAATGCAATTGAGTTGAATTGAGAGAGAGAGAGAGAAAGGAGGAGATTGTGAATGAAGGAAAGAGGCGATAAGGGAGGAGTGAGGGATGAGGGAGCAGCACCTGAAAAACATGTTTACCAGCAATGGACTTAAGGGGATGTCTAAGGTTTCCTCACTGGAGGAGACAGAGGAGTGAGATTCCCCCATGATGCAGTGCTGTTAAAGGAATACTTCCCTTCCAAAGTGTCCAAAAATCCAACACTAAGGAACGGAGAGTTGGCGAGACCTGACAGTACTGCGCACTTGGGATCGTTCGTCCCGCTCCCTGCTAGAATTCGCTTTCATTCATTCTTTGTTTACGTAACCGTATTTGGTAAAAGTGTTCCATTAATAGATTAATATCTCTGTCTTTCCGCATATATGCATCACTTTCGCACATGCAGGGCTGTAGATCTTTCTCCAGCCCCCACCCACCCCACACACACACACCACACACACACACTCCGTTAGGACTCGATAGGACAAAAACCTGCCTGAGATTTGCCCTTGAGACAACTTGATGAGAAGAACAGATCAGTGGAAAACCATACCCTGGCCCAGTTTTAGTCTGACTCAGACTCAGTATTCTGATAATGAAAGTTTAACCACATCCTCTAAATTCCACATGTACGTTTGCGATAGTGGAGGATAATCCTGATCATACCGTCTACCCACATCCACTTTAGCAAAAAAAAACAAAAAAAAAATCTGTGTGGTTAATACAATTAATTACTCATATAAATAGAAATATGCGTTCGCAAGTCTCATCTTTTTTTCTTTCTTTTTTTACGTCTTATTTATTAACACTAATGCATAATCATCCTTCAAGAGAATACGAACGCTTGAAGTCATTTAGACAGTCATCCTCAGAGTTATTATCACCCTAGGTGAAAATGTGCAAAATATTCTTGCGTAAAATGTTACATATATTAAATATTAAAACCTTACGCACACTGTAAAACCGGATAAGTTCATTTAACTCAAAGAATTTGAGGAAACGAATTAATTTTGAAGTTGATAAATCAATTTCATCTATTTCAGACAAATACACTTAAATATAGCAAAAAATTGAACTCAGTTAACTCTACTTAAGTGTGTTTGGCTGAAAGAAATTGATTTATCAACTTCAAATTTTTGAGTCAGATGAACTTATCCGGTTTTACAGTGCACGATGAGTCGAATTTTTACATAATAGCAAACTCAGCTAAGTTTTCTTAGCTTTTTCTTCCGTTTCCTCTCGTCCAAATAACCGCGCATGTCATTCGTTGGCGTGGAAGAAATTGGCGATGGTTTTGCACCTGATGATCTCGATTTTATGATCTAGAGTAATCGAGACACTAGCTTGTTTAGTAAAAAAGCAAAAAAAAAAAAAAGCTTGCGATGAATCGAAGCAAATGAACTTTTTATGAAATCGAACTCGATGTTCCACTTCTTTTCTAATAACCTAGCACCTAAAGGTCTGATCTTTTGAAGATGATTTTTTTTTTTTTTGTATGAATAAACTTTTTTTTTTTTTTTTTTAAATCCTTAATAAATGCACACATGTAGAGCTGATAACAAGAAGAATAAATCTGTCACTGCACCAAGAATGCTTATCAATGTGTCTGATCTTTCTGTGCTGCATGACTAATACTTTTTTACCTTTTACTTCATGTATTTCAAAAGAAATGTCTTAACTTTCTCACTACACGTCTCACTACACTCACTAACATCACTACACGTCTATCCAGTCATATATGTCTAAAATTAGAAGGTACATCTTTAGCATCTGACTAGCTTCAAGGAGTTCAAGAAATTCTCGACAGGTCCTTGACCTGAACCAATGGCAATAAAAATGACTTCATTTTGAATTATATATATACACACACACACACATACACAAATATTTGTGCATTTTTTTTTTTTTTTTTGTATTTTTAGATGGACATCATGTATGGGAGACAGAAGCCAACGTGGACAAGGATTCTCGCAAATCTGTAAGTAGATCGCTAGACGGAGATGTACTTCACTCATCCCCAAGGGCTAACTTCTTAATGATCACGTCTTCGTTACATTCAAACATCACATCCAGCAATACGCGTCGTCCTCTCGCCTTATATCCACTTAGATCAGCGTCTCTTTCGGTATTTACGGCATTATTTTCCATTTAGAGGCGTTATTTTGATGATGCAAGGTTTAGTTAGCGTACACACGCTCCCTGCTTCCGGATAATACGCGCTCTCGCTCTCTGATGTAACCTTTGCTCATTCATTACTCGACGTAAAAGAGGCCGCTGATTAGCTTGCGCAATACTAAGTGATCTTTTCATCCTTTGCAAGTCTCTGGTCTCACCTCAGTGACTCAAATTACTGCTCATTGTGTCCCATTTTTCCACTACATACATACTAACACCAAACAACACCACACCCCGACACAACCCACCCCACACACACACACACACACACACACACACATTGTCATCAGCTTCATTTGCTGTAGCACAAACAAAAAGTAGGCCTGATTTAGACACCTCGGTTATTATTTCTTTTCATCACCCGTATTTACTACAGTCCAAATAGCAATATTTAACATGGGCATTATTTTTCTTTATTTCTCTATTACAACTCTTTAAACACACCACTTACTTTGTCGCGTTCGTAATACACGCTTGGTGTTGCTTATACTGTACTTACACACTAAACGCACCGTTCAAACATGTTTGTTCTGTTGTTGTTTTTCTTTTTTGCGAAGGAAATAACGTACAAATAAAGATAAAGAGTTCCGTGTCTTGGATTTATTTATACTCGGAAAATTGAGAGAGCGACATGCTCTGATTAGCTTTTTATTGCTTTTATGCTAATTCGTGTCCCAAAAGGTTGGTTTTGTCTGGAATTAAAACAGGCCAAAGATATAATATCATAATCAGGAACCACAATTATGTAGTGTTTATTTTTGCCGAGGTTTTGCTAACCGACGAAACAATATCGCCCATGCCTGGGTTTCATTTTTGTGACCTCGAGTCCAGTCCATCATTACTATTTACAAAAAAATAAAATACATTTTTTTTTTTTTTTTAAAAACGCTCACATTTTGCATCTTCCTACAAAGCAACAATCGCTGTTTGCTCTTGTAGCCTAGAACTTCTTCCTACACAAACCCAAACCTTTTGGCTTTGTCTTTTGTCATTATTGCGTGGTTTTGCGTTTCTCATTACGATCCGTTGCGTCAGCTAGGCTAATCATGACCCTTCGCCTTAATGCTAATTGGCCTTTAGGGCCAGTCGGTGATAGGACCAGACCCACGCAGTGGAAAACGAGAGTGGGTTTGTGTGTATGTGTGTTAGAGGGGTTAAAAAGTTAAAGACTATTATAATCATGGTTGTTTATTGAGAGCCTACGGAAACATGGCTATCTCGTTTAGTTTCCCCTGACACTCAAGAGGACACACACAAACACACACACACATACCAGTGTCCATGGTTATGGCCTCAACCTACAGATGAGCCTCGCTGTTTAAAAGAGTGCAGAATCAGCACGGAGGCTTTCCTCAACTCCATTCGTCCGTCTGTCCATCACGACACAGATGGCTGCTGACATCATCGCTGTCCCAACACTACATACACAGAGGGATGAAATCTCTCACACCATGATGGAGATTCCACACATGAGCCCTAATACACACAAATACACTCATGTGGCAAAAGGTACTTATTGTATCTATTGGGGGGGGGGACTAACAAAAAATAAAAAAAAAAGTATTTCTTGTGGACAGATAATTTCTCACCTGCATTCACATACCACAAGCAAACAAAAACCAACTTCCCCATTCACAAATAAGTCAGGGGAAATCCCTTTTAGCTGCCCGTATTAATATCGTTTCAGACTTTTAATGCTTTTAACACTTACAACTCTTCACCGTCCGTTTTTGTAGTTAAAACACCGTACGTTCTTTTTCATAAACAGACTTCTTTGGTGGTGGAGATCCCTCCTTACCGCAATCAGAGGATATCCAGCGCCGTGCCTGTTAGCTTCTACGTCTGCAACGGCAAGAGGAAGAGGAGCCAGTATCAGCGCTTTACCTACCTGCCGTGCAACGGTAAATAAATATACCTCACGCAACAGCTCGTCTCTTTTCTGATTCCTCATCTTTACTTTGCTTATCATCTCAGTAATGAGATCTACACCAAGCTTCTGAGACTCGCTTTCATTTGTAGGATGTTCTTTGGATCGAGACAGAACGTTCTGGAAGCATCACCTGATGCATTTCAACAGTACTTTCAGTGTCCGCAGTGCAAACGGCACAAATTTCATGAATACGGGGTTAACACTAGAAAGTAATGAGGTTGTTTTTTTTTTCTTCTGTGTGAGCACGTCCGTGTGTGTGTGTGTGTGTGAGACGGTGAAAATGAGAGAGAAGGCCAACAAAGGTTGTCATCACTTCCTGCTGCGCTCGTATGAATTGCTCCTGCTACCACTTCAAGCACAATTGCGGTTGTTGATGTTTCTCATAAAGAACGTCTCACGCACGCTATAGTGTTGGGCATAAAAAAAAAAATGTAAAAAACGCACAACACAAACACACACACACACACACACACACACTCACACTCACGAAAGCCACCGAGTGTGAAAACCGCCTCTAAAATTAGCTGCACATTCTTTAAAAAGCGGAAGGACGACACAAACAGGCTGCGGTCTGTGGGAGGTATTGAAAATAACCATCACTTTCCATTCATCTGACGTACTACACGTCCTGTAAACACAAATCAAATATGTGTGGCAATGTGCTAACATATTCAGTCATGACTATGACACTATTCTGATCAAGGACAGTATCTCGTTATTACTCCCAAGCTCAATTTTGATCGATTTTTATCTCTAGAGAGATGTTCATGTCATTCAGATACATGTTGTCTTATCTGTGTTTACTGGCACGTACGAATACACTGCAGTTACTGCTTATTTATTTAATACATCCACAGATGTAGGAGCTGGGCATTTTATGATTAAGATTGCTAGCTCAGCTTTACCTGAGTTAGTATGGGGCAGCTGTGGTTCAAGTGGTAGAGCGGGTTAATCGTAGGGTCGGTGGTTTGATTCCCGGCCCACGTGACTCCACATACCGAAGTGTCCTTGGGCGAGACACTGAACCCCGAGTTGCTCCCGATGGCAAGCTAGCGCCTTGCATGGCGACTCGGCTACCATTGGTGCGTGACTGTGTATGTGGATGAGGACCAGTGTAAAGCGCTTTCTAGAACCGCTAAGGTTTTTAAAATAAAAATAAAACGTGCTATATAAGAGCAGAACGTTTACCGCGGTCTTATCCGATGCTATGACTAATAACTAAGTTTCCACAGACATACAGTGTGTAAGTCAGCATTGAGCAGAAAGTCAGGAGAGTCTGTGGTTTGACTCCAACTTTCCTACAAAGTGGGATACGCAATGAAATCCTTTTATCGGACTATTCCGGTGTCGATCAGCCGCGCAAGCGTGTCTGATTACGGCAACCTCGCGGTAACCTTAGCACGAGCTTTACTGGACAAAATCATAACGTCAAACCAGAGGTTAAATCACAGGCAGACAAGGTATCAAACAGAACAGGCAATCTGTTAATAACTGTAAGCCAAGGCAAGATTAAAAACAGGAAGGCAAGGAAACACTAGCATATAGGAACGAATACAGAAAAAAAGAAAACAAGGCTCAGAATTAACAGCGAGAACAAACAATATGACATCACGACGAGGAAAGGTAAATACAGAGTGTATATTTTTCATTCGTGCATCTTCGGGACGTTCTTTATCCCGAGGCATGGATAGGGATATCAGTCCATTAAAACTAATTAAGGGAAGACAAGGAACAGGTGCACACCTTCAGGGAAAATGAACCAATCACAAGCAAAGGATAGAGACAGGACGGTGGGAAAAAAAGCCAAACAAACAAGGCACTTTTTCATAAGAGGGACACTGTTGCACAGTCACGGTCGAAGTACTTCGGCCTAGCAGTCATACTGTAGATCCTGCTCGAGGTAGTGGGTAAAAATACATTTATCTAATTCGTACAATATTCACGGGACTTTTTTGCGTGTGTGCTATCAAACAGGATTTCCTGCCCAAGCATCTTCTCAAGCGCATGGTTGAGTGCAAAAGTTTGCAACCTCCACCCTCAGTTTTTGAACGTTTAAAAAAAAAAAGCGTACACTGATTTTACAATTTATCTGCAAAAAAAAAAAATTAATTCCAAGGTGTTGCAAGGGGAATGCGGAGCACGATCATGACCCGTTCCATACCGCAAAGTGACCACAGTAAGATTTTGGACCAAATAATATTAATATCAGTCTCATATCTTCCCTATTCATATCTTTAAAACTGAACCCACGTCATTTTATTATCAGGGAATGCAAGCTTTCGCTCTTGAGCGTGTACCGTATGCTATGTGTGTGAAATTTCAATGTAGGTAAAATCAGAAATCTGTTCTATTTGTTTTTTTCTTTTCTTTTATTTTGTAATAGTTAATAAAAGTTTAGCTCAAGAATCCTTTCAGCTTCATGAATCAGATCAAACTTACATAACACGAGGGTTAGCGTTAGCATCGTATCTTAGCGATACAATCCTGAGTTACTAAGGGATTTCCCCTTGTGAATTTATGAGCAGGACAGAACAGCACACTCTGTGTTTCTTTTCACAGTTTGTGCCATTTATCAGGATTAACACTTTCAGCCATTTCTAAAAAAAATTCATAAATAAATAAAAATCTCAATGCTACCTGCTACGTTTACCATCCACTTGTGTGTATGTGTAATGAATTACTTCTATTCTTGCTTGTTGCTGTATATAGAAGTAGGACTATATTTTCTCACCTCATTTACAGTTAAATATGTTTTTTATTAGGTGGTATAATGGCTGGCAGTTTCTTTGAAATGGGTTTCATACATTTTATTTTCAAAATGTTCCAAGATGTCTAGAATGGTATAAAAATGAAATATAGGCCAGATAAATCCCGCGCAGTAAAACTCTCACTTTTGTGCATGAAAGAAGTATTAGGAATGTATGTGTGTGTGTGTGTGTGTGTGTGTGTGTGTGTGTGTGTGTTTGAATTGGCTGAATCAGTATCTGTGTGTGTGTGTGTGCGTGCTCCCTTTTCTCACTCCCGACGTGAGCGTCACTTTTCCAATAGCACTTCCAACAACTCTCTCGTGTGCAAAGTCGTGACGCAGCGTCTTGTTAGCTTCTTCCAAAAAAGAGACATTCTCACTAACCACATAAAACAGAGGCAGAAAGGGCTGGAACAGAGGAAAGCCCACTTTAGCTGTCGCTTCTCGGAATCCCTTTATTTTTACAAGCACAACAAAGATTCCTTCACAATATCGAGTTCTATTAATAACCCGAACAGTGGCAGCCTCTTCAGCTCAAGTTGTGTTTATTATAAGGGCGGTGTTTATTATAAGGGTGGTGTGTCTTTGCCTTTGTTTTATTCCTTTCAAAATGACTTTTAAGTTGCGACTGTAATTGGAGCAATTTTGTGAAACAAAAAAAAAAAAAAGAAATTACATTTTAAAAAGGGGGAAAAAAAGTACTTTTAGGAGTCAAAAAGGCTGAAAATATAACTTTTATTAGCAGAATATAATTCACAGAGATGGTCATTTTGAGAGGAAGAAAATTAGGAAAAATTGAAGATTCCAGACATTAAGGTTCTCTTATTGCATAGCACACTTCATGATTTAAATATATATATATATATATATATATATATATATATATATATATATATATATATACACAGTTAATCTTAGACTTTATAAAACTATAAAAAATTCTCTGAATAATTGTAGAGATTTAAGAGAATAATCTTTTTTTTTTTTTAATCTCTAAATTTAAACTAACTAAATAAATAAAAGCCTATGCAGGTTTTTTTTTTTTAGTCTTGAAATGGCCTGGATTTTATTTAACATAGAAAGGGAACATCTTAAAATTTTGTAGTAAATAATAAATAGAAGTTTACTTCTCACTTGCAAATATACACACATAGAAAAGGGTTTGTGTGTGTGTATATATATATATATATACACATGAATATTTTAAGTATTTTAAGTACACTAACTAATAAGAAGATAAGATACATTAGCTATTTTCAAATAAGGTTTTTTAAGCTATAAAATGAACTGAATTCAATGGGACGTCTATAAGCGGTGACCAGAACACGGGGGGGTTAAAATGAAACACATGGCGTGTCAGTGGAAGCTTGTTGACCCCTCGTTGTGTAACTCTTTAGATGTTTCAGCCAGTTGTGGCTTTGTCCAGCAACCAAAACATGACTAAGCACCATAAAACCAACTCTCTGTGTGTGGCATAACACCCACAAACACACACACTGTCCATTTTCCAAGACCAACTGATCGTCTCATACATACAGTGTCTACTTTGTCTATTCACAAAGGACAGCAGGACAGACGTTTCTCCTACAGACGCCGTGCGCGAAAAGTACGAGTTTTAGACACGTCTCCTTGATTTCACCTTGACGATCTTCAGAAATCGAGACATCCTGTCCTGTACGAGCCGTGAAAAGTGGCAGTCCAAGTTTAGGGACTGATAGTTTGCCAGGTTTGAGGGAACATGCTGTTTGTCGTGATTGTGTGGAACTGGAGCTAGCGCTGGCAGGGCAGGAGTTGGCACGGTTTTGGGCCGGTGACAGACACAACCAACTGGTCCATATTGGCCACCAGATTGCTCCTGCCAGGGGGCTTGTAATTACGACTAGGCCCTCGTGACGTAATTAAGAGTCACCTGTGTCACACGGAGACTCCTTCGTCCTTTCCGTCTGTCTCAAACTGCAAAACTGTGAGACTGCAGAAGTATTCTGGTTAGGCATTGTATACTGAAAGGTACATCAGCTAGTATTCTGTACAGTTTATTCATTTCATATTATTTATCTAAACACAAGAGGAATTTGTACACGTCTAACACATATAACCCAGGAATATACTGTTTCTTGAAATATATCTGAAACTTGAAACTTTCAGTAAATAAGTGTTTGGATTTTTTCACATCGGTACAGAATGATTGTATCCGGTTCGTAGAATAGCTTTCTACGAGGTTGTTTGTGACATAACCGTATATTGTCTTTATAAATGTGGAATAAAACACTTAGGGGCATGCTGTTATTGGAACATAAAACTAAAGCAATTTTTCCAACGATTACAATTAAAGAATGAATGAACGTTGTGGAATGTCCAAGAAACAACAAGTTCAAAAAGCTCTAAAAAAAAAAAATCTCACCATCGTCTCTTTTGCTCTCTTTTGAAGTTAATAACACCAAAAAAAATTACCAAAAAAATCTGTCCTGAAGAGTTGTCGGAAAACTTAAAGAAACCTTGAAGTGTTACAAAGCATTGACACTGGAGACTCCTTCCGAAAAATATTAATTCACCATATCAACAATTGCACTTTTTCTTTTTTTTAAATTTTTTTATGTGTATTAGCCATGCATACAGTCACTGTGTATGTTGTTACTACAGAAACAATGACACATTTGAACATGGGCGTTGATATACACCTTGCACTAGAACTACTCTCCAAGCTGCTGTTATAGAAACTCTACTGACCAATCAGATTTGCGCATTCAGCAGTACTGAGGTATAAGACATATGGTGTTGGACTCCAATTTTGGCACTCCATTATATTTCCCAATGACTAATGATTATATATATATATAGCGCTGATCAAAGATCACATTTGTCTTTTGTGTAAGAATTACTGCGATTGCACAGAACCAGTAAGCCAAGCCAAGATAAGAATTACAAGCTGTAATATTCCTGTCCAACAGTGTTACTGTCATTGGGTGTAACTCTACAAGGGAGTCCCTCTGTACGGTACTCAAGAGAAAAGTCACACTTTGTAAACATCCACTTCGGGCATGATGACTTTAATAGAAGCGAGATGGAGATATATATATATAAAAAAAAAAAACAGAGATAACACTGAAAGAGAGAGACAGATACTGACACTATGGATAAAAAAAAAATTCTCAAACAAATCTTAGCTAGCTGGAAGAAGAAATACAACATAATGAGAGGAAAATAGATCTTTACCTCTGCTTCATTGATGGTCATGTGCAGGTTTAATTAGTAAGGCTGTGGCTGAGGCTGATTTCTCAAGTAAAAATGATAGAACAGTGAAAGAATATGTCTGGGGCTAGTCGTCCATAATGGAGATTAAGGGCTGGTCTTGGACCAGATTCGATCTGAAATACATTTATTCCTAGACTAGGATGTATCAAGACCGGATATTGATCAGCTTCGATTAGACTGCATCACAGATGTACCATTTTCATTATATCACGTGCAGGACGAAAATCCACCATCGATCCATCCGTCCATCCGACGTTCTTAATAAAATTACCAAAATCCCATTGAGTTGATACTCTATTTTTTGTTTGTTTTGGGCCACCATGGACATTTGGCCATTGCATTTTGTCTGCAGTGTATTGCACGCTGTTGAGTCCACCAGTCCTTCATAAAAAAAATACATAAATAAATAAATAAATAAAATAGAACATATTTATCCCAAGGTGACTTAAGGCAAAGAGCCTCACTCCAGATGCACCAAACAACAGCCAGGCCAGGGCTGGTAGGTGTAGTCTCCAGAGGAAGTGCTTAGGGACAGATGGAGATCATGGGAGCAGATGACTCGCACCAGGCAGGGTGCCCGGGGACGCCCACAGCACTCCCACGCCACTTAGAGCAGACAGCAATGACGTAAATCCACGGTGCGCTGGGGATCGTTGGTGTGAAAGATCCATTTCGTTAAAAAACTAACAACCTAGGAACAAGATAGTCTGAAATCAGACGGGAAACTTGCTCGGGTTCATTAGAGATGTGTCTGGCCAAGTCGACATTAGTGTGCGTGTAGGTTCTCTGTTTCTACATTCGCGACTACGCAAGTATGTATGTATCTATGATATTATCTGATACGGTATTGCACAAGTCGTGGTGTTCAATATCGTAGAAAAAAAACTTTACAATCCAATAAGTAGCATTAAATGGTCCAATGTGGCGCAAAAAGATAATTTGATTCTGAGGTACTGGGTTGGAGCTTTATGGTGCAGAAGGTTGTCGGTCATTTTTCATTTCATCAGTCATTTCAACTATTATTTTTCGTCTTATTTTTTGTTTACGGAGCGGACAGAAATGGGGAATATGTCTGCCTTGAAACCAAGATAATTCGAAATAATTGCCTGTATTCAAGTGAATCAGTGTACTGTGGAAACAAATGAGGGGTTATCTGTATTGAGGTGGCTGTTCAGTAGACTTCAGTTTTCTTTCTCCTAAGCCTCTGCAACCACATGCTGAGTGGACTCACTCAACCAGCTCTAAGTACCGAGTCAAAAGTAAATCATTTTCCTTCGCTTTTTTTTTTTGTCCTTCAGGACAACATTTGGTTATTCAATGTGGAGCCCATGGGATCTAAAGCTCCTGCAGCAGCTTGCTCTCTTTCAATACACTTTCTAATAGCACATTAGAGCTGGAGACCAGTCTAAAGAGAATTTTAATATTAGAGCCAGCTGTGAAGCTCTCCCTGATGACTCATTGTTTCTTCTTTTCTGTTTTGTGTCCTGTGTTAAAATAGAAGAGTTCTCCAGCTCTCATTCTGAACAGTTGATTTGTTTCATAGGGTATCCTTTTCACACTCGCCATCTTTCCTACTTACTCACTTCTATGGTTTTTTCCTTTAGTTACTTACTTACTTGTCCACGGTCTTGCTCACTTTGCCCATACCCCCTTTCTCTTGCAGTTCCGATGATAAAGACAGAGCCGGCTGATGACTATGAGTCCCGGATGTCCATACATGCAAATCCCTACTTCGGCCAGCAGAGACTGCCTACCATGATGCCTTTGGATGACCCTGAGCCCTGCATGGTGGCCAGCTATGCCCCCTGTGCGTCTCGCCCCACCCCCATGCTATGCTCTTCCCCCAGCTCTAGCCCTAAGCTCCATGACCTTTCGCCTGTACCCTTTCCTAAGTGCCTGAGCAACAGCCCTACACACTCCACCATGCCTGGAGGTATGGCATCCATGCAGGATCCTCCCACCCACCATGGGCTGGCCCTGCCCAGCTCCCCTGACCCCACCTCCCTCGCCATGCATCACCCTCAGGGTAGTCCACACCTTGGCAGCCCTTCATACCACCCCCTCTACCCCAACAGTAGTCCCTCCTCCTCTCCTAACTCCCATCCCTCAACGCCCGGGGCTGCAACTGAAAGCCCTTATCTGGCCACCTTTGGCTCCACCCAGCCCGGAGGAAGCTCACCCACCCTGTTAGCAGACGATCACGCCTCCCCTGTTCTGCCTGTTACCATCAAACAAGAACCGCAGGAGCTCGACCAAATGTATCTGGATGATGGTAGGTTACGAAACCATAATCATTCTATCACAAGCTTGTCATCTAGTTGGCTGAAATGTTACATACTCTCAACCCTTTTGTTCTTATACTTTTGCTCAAAGTGGAACAATACTAAAAGTTTATCATTGTTATTAAACCAAACGTGAAGGCCTGCATAATGGGACATCCCTTGCTACATGGTAAACAGAACAGAATGTTTAAGCCTAGAGCAGAGCTACGCAAATCCTAAAGGGTGCGTTGGTGTGGTAAACCTGTTTGGGTTTACCTAGCGGTAGAAGAAAGCCTTTGTTGTCACGTACACTCATATAACACAGTGAAAATCTTTACTTCACAGCTTTGATAGGAAGTTGGGGTCTGAGTGTGGGTCAGCCATTATACGGCAATGAGTTACTAGGAGCAGTAAGTTGACTGAACCTTTCTTGTATCACCAATTTGAGGAGAATCATCAGTTCTGTTCAGCAAAGCATTATTCTTCAAGATTACAGTTCCAGACAGCTACAGTCATACAGAATTACTACATTCAGTGACATTTTTGGAATACCCAAGTTTATTAGGTTTAGGGTTTAGAGCTTCAGTAGGGGACTTGAGATGGGGTCTGAGGCTACGATAACTTAAAACCAGCTTAGACAAATCCATTTCTGATTGTACTGAAGTCTTTAGAGTGTTCTTTGCCTCCTATTTTGGCTCATTTGTCTTGTCAGTTCATGTGCCAGTTTGTTGTTTACCGTAATCTTAACCATTCCCATAGTGGGTCATATTAAAACCTGTTACACATTGTTTATTTGGGCCCCACCAGGTGCAGGTGGATAGACACGTGTATGTGCGTAGATAGGGGAGTTAAGAATACACCCGTTAACGCGACAGCAGTAAATTAGCACAGCGGGATTTGAAACAATCTGTCCAAACACGCCAGGGTCAGGGGTCTGGCTGGGAGAGGCCGAGTGAAAACAGAGGCACACGTGCCGCGAGCCCAGACTGTTGACACGAGCTCTAATGAAGGAAGCAAAACAATGGGTAGGGGTTTCCTGAGGCCATCTCTTTTTTTTTTTCCAGAATTGGACTCGTGGCCCCTTGTTTTCTCTCAGCCTCCCTGTGGAGCCCTCCAGCTCTGAGTTGGCGTCATCAAGGGAGCTTGGGGGGCCTTCGGGTGCCCCCTGGCACCTTGCCCACCAACACTCAGGGGGCCACTGGATGTTTGGCCCTGAGATCTCCCGCTATTTCTCTCATAATTACCTGGGATCTTTGCCCCCCCGCCCCCCTGCCCCTGGTCACCTGCAGTCACTGGCGTTTTAATAAATATCAGACCATTTCATTTGAACCAGAATGGGAACATAAGGACAGCGTTGTTTATTTGCATCTCTGCTTCAGGCTATGTGTATAGATTCTGAAACAGTGACCTCTTTATTTTAGGAACATAATGTGTACAAAATTTGTTAGAGCCTTCGAGCTTTTTATTCCTTATTGATGTACCATAGACATAATATTAGTTTGTATGGTTATTCAAGTGGTTCCAGCATTAGTCATAAACAACATTCTTTTATTACTAATAGTGAAAGAAGTGAAAGGAAGTTTAGAGGTGCCCGTTGTGCTCTTAGTGTGTGTGCGTCTGTGTGCGTTTGTGTGTGTATGTCTGCCTGTGTGGGTGGGGGGTATTTAGGGGCTGTTCAGAAATTGAGTTAGAACGTAGCCTTCACTAAATCTGTCATCTCCACATCCTCAGCTCATAAATAAACAACACAGAGGGAGCCGAGGTCATCTATTTGTCATCAACCCTGTTAATGACTTCAAACATTGTCAGATGTGACATTTTGAAAGTCGTGTCAATTCACGCCCAGCTAGAGTTCATCGTCTGTCGGTGTCAGATAGATCCGTGCTGTTATCTTTTATGTGGCAGGAAACAAAAGAAACCGAATAACCTCACGGATATCGAGTAGAACTTCATCACGTATAAAGTCCGTAATGCCAAAGGACATATTTATTTGTGTGTTGTGAACTATGGTGGTATTAAGCGAATAGAGCTGAAACGTTAGCTCAGTTCAATGCACTATGAAAGCTCGTTATTGGATCGTTTTACCTAGTAGCTGCCCCGCAACTCGGCTCAAAGTATTCCGGATTTCCACTTTTTAAAAAAAAAAAAAAACCCTAACCTTGTTTTCTACGTTTCAACCTGTACCTCATCTTCGGTCACTTTAGCTCTCGTGCCTCCAAATGCATTCGGCCTGTGATTACACTCGCATTAAGTGAGCTGCAGGAATGTATATCGATTGGCCAGGGGGCCTCCAGATCTTGTCTCATAAAAAAAAAAAAAAAAAAAAAAATTCTAAAAAAAAAAAAAAAAAAGAAAGAAAAAGCTCGATCGGGGCCGCCATCTCGCACGCTCTAATGCTCGCATAAGCGTCTGTGGTCAGCTGCTGGAGTCCCGGTAAGTGTGTGGTGGTAACTGCATCCTCTGAAGGAATCTGCTTGCTCTCCTTCCCCTTTCAAACGAGCCGAGAAATGAAATAAACAACGCTGGTGCGGCGGTTCAGACCAACGCTCTGAAGCCAGGCTCATTAGACCTCCTGGCGAGTAAGCCCTCAAGAAATTAGTCTACTTCTCAACAGCTGGATACGAGTAACGCATAGCAAACCACTCAGCGCATCGACTATACAAGAGGACATGATGTTCAGGAGCGAAAGTACATGTTATCATCGCCGCTCTCCTTTTTCATTAGCTGAACTCTTGCTGGGTTCAGCACGTTCCTAGGCCAAAACGCGGTAGCTTCTTTGCTGAAAGGGTCCAAATAAACAAGTTCTTCTCCACTCGAGTGTTGAAGGCTGGTAGGTCTAAAGCCAAAACACTGAGGACACGGGGAACATTTTTCACTGCTACTTGAAATCAAAAACATACTTCTTCTTTTTTTTTTTTTTCTTTCTTCCTCTCAGTGTCTCTGTCTCCCTTTTTTTTTTTTTTTTTTTTTTTTTTTTTTTTTTTTTTTTTGCTGTGTCTAGCGCTTGCGTAATCCAGCCTGCGGTCTCCAAACTGGCCAGCATCCAATAACAGTTTTAGTCAGTCCCTTTCATATTCACAGTGGGTTTACAATGTATATGGCACAAGAAGTGAAAGAAAAAAAAAAAAAAAAAAACACATGGCATTTGGGGGAGAATTTGAAAAAAAAAACATAATAATAAAACAGGGGCGTGAGATTTGCATCAGGCTCATTTTTCTTCACTAATTAAGCAATAAAAGGCTGGATGAGATGGAGTGTGAGGACTGACATCATACTCCTTATATGTGTGTGTGCACGCATGCATGAGTTAAGTCACTACCTGCAATTTGACCATTTTCGAGCTTTCAAAGTGGGTGGTTAATGATTTTGGATGTGCAAGTTTTCTCTCATTTGGGTTATCAGGAACTGATTCGATTTCAGTCATGTGAGCGGGACCAATCCGTCCGACAGATTCACTCCAGCTGTGCTCCTGAATACCCGCCACCCATCAGCTACGTTTATACTGTAATCTTCATTGTACAATTCTGATTTTTTGTTGTTGTTGGTATGTCTATCTTGATGGTTCACATTCGAATCTGTAAGTGATTCATATCCTGTTTCCTCTGGAGTAGCAACTGATTCATTTGGCTACATGTCCAGTATAGTCAGTGCTGTCGCTGTCCTCAGCTGGATGTCATTGTCTGGATGACGATGACGTCAGTGATGGGTGAAGTAGGTAAAGTGCACTGAGAAAAAGTCACAGATATGGGTCCGATCTAGGAACGCATACAAAAGTGGCTCGGGTCAAAACAATCCGATTTGAGTCACTTCAACCTGTTAATGTGAACGTTGCTTTAATCTCAAAGTGTACATCTTGGGTTTTTTAGCACTCAATTACCATCATATATCTTTGTCTGGAACACTTGACAATACTTGAACTCTCTCTCTCTCTTTCTCTCGCTCTCTCCAAGTTGTACACTGTAGACTCCCTCTTCATCTTCTCCTCTTGTACTCTCTCCTAATGGAGCCGGGGTCTTAAATTACAGAGGATCCCTGTGACCCCCCACCACCACCACCCCCTTCCTTTCCCTCCCCGATTTTGTGGCTTCCCTCATGGAAACTTTGACGCGTGTTGGCAGCAAGCTCGGGGCAGCAGGACTCCACTCGAACCTCTAATGATGATTGAGAGTGCGTCCGGCCCGTGCTGAAATTGCTGAGTCGCTAACATTGTAGCATAGCACTTTGGGATGGGGTTGAGTCTTACATTAAAGGGGTGGAGGTCACAAACATTTTGGGAATAGCAAGGCCTAGGAGCGTCTACAGGGAGCTTGAGACACGGCCTGAGGCTAGGATCTCAGCTTTTACCGCGGTCAAACTTTGACCTCTGTGGCTTGGTGTAAGAGGGCGGAGTTAATCGAACAGAAATCGGACCTTTCTGGTGAAGTGCGCTCAGCCTTTATCGATAAGTAAAACATGAGGGTAATGGTTTTCTTCATTATTCATTACCAGAGAGGACATGCTTTGGTTTTTCTTTTTTTTTTCTTTTGTATTTGCAATGTTTTTGGATTACGAATCTAGAAGATGAGCGAACCACTGGGAACCTACGTTATTTTTTCCAACAATTACCGAAGACCCAAACAGTGGCCGCAGAGGGCTTTTGGGGTCGGTTAGATGGCCAGGAAGGCAACCAGACTGTCAAGTACAGCACATTTTGGGATTTGTCGTGGTAATTTCCGTCATTGGAAATATAAATCCAATCCAATAAACATACGAAGCAATGGTGCTTTAAGATAAATTTCCTCGGACGTCTGCTTTCGTTATTATCAGCGATGGACAAACACTCCACAATTTATGACCTGATTCATTTCTGTTTTACTAACGTCCATGTCAGAGACAGGAAATGAAACAAATACACTCCTTCACAGCCTTTTTATAGTACGAAGCTTGGGTAAATATGGAAATAGTCATCCTGAAGAACAGATGCCAATGTCTTGCAACTGTTCATTAGATGATTGAAGGTTACGCTGTCTAAAGGAGCTTCCAGACTTCGCAGTAGTTCAGTCGATCTTCATTTATTGCCTGAATTATGATATATTAATATATTAAGCAGATACACTGGACTCCAAATGTCTGGGTCGTTACTTCTATTTCACTATTTCACGAATTAAATAATGCCATGTACTGTACTGAAAAAAGCACTCCATCCTGGATTTATTACAAAAAATATTTATAAAATCCCATACAGATGCTTTATTGCAGTCGGAAAAATAAAATCAACATAAAAATGTGCATTTACGAAAAAAAAAAAAAAATTGTTCTAAAACTTTATCATTTCTATCGTTCATTTACAAAGACTTGTATAGCAGATGCTTCATGTAATCGAAGACTAATAAATGGATTGATTTATTAAACGTTTATGGAAGGAGTCTCCAGTGTCAGCACTTTGTAACGCTCATTAGGTTTTCCATTACGGGACAGTCTTAAGTCAAAACCATTTTTTTGTTTGTTTGTTTGTTTGTTTGTTTGTTTTATTAACCTCAGAAGAAAGAACAAAAGGGAGGCCAGTGAGCAAACGACTATTTAACATAAGTGATGTAACATAAGTGACATCATAAGACAACATCAAATGTAACTATAAATGGATAAAAGTTGTTCTGGAATAAATAAAGCGGTCTGAACTGCTGTGGTATAAGAGGTATAAAACACTTTAAAAAACGTCCCGTTATAGGAAAATAATCAACTCCAGGTTGGTGACAGTAAGTCTGCTTATTACAAGCAATTTAAATAGAATTGTACGCACAGTGTTAAGGCTTTATGAACATGGGCTTCGTAGAAAACGCTACTGAAATGACTGATCTCAGTATCTCAATTGTAGTAGACTGGTTTCATTTTGTATTGGATGCAGCGATTTGGACCCAAGAGTACGGTAATGACATGGGGAAAGTCTTTGTCAGTATTTGGATTCTGGTTCTTTGAAGTCATCAAAGTACTAAAGTGCTTCATGATGATGTTAACAGTGTCCTAATGTTCGGTCTGACTTCATAGCCTTGTCTTCTCGCGTGAGGCTCGTTTCTGTGGCGCAGCTCGTTCGGCTCATTCAGAGCGGTCCAGTTTCAGCCACTCCGTCATTATCTCTGCGCTCGAGTCACGGCAATGGAATCCGTCTGGTGCGTAACGACGTCACTGTCTAAACAAATTGGCTTTCTTCATGTCTCATGAGGAAACCTCAAGATTAAAACCTGATTTTCTTTTTTTAGCGCAGGAAAGGGTCGTTTCTTTTCTTCTCCAGGCAAAATATAGAGGGCTTGAAGGAACCGAATGCATGAATGCTTAATCCATGCAGTCCACATTATTAAGTAGAAGAGGGATTGTTAGCTACTGTCGCAGAGGGAGGAAGCAGGAGTCGGCATGTGTGCTGTTTCTGTGGTGGAGGTTTGTGGGTCGGTACTTCTACGCTCCTGGGAGAGGATTTGAGAGTTGCGGCTTGGAAAAAGCTTGGCTCAAGTCGGGTCACGCTCGAATCCACAGCCTAAATTCATCCTGTTGGTTTCTTCAGCGCGCCATACACTTTAAAGCTCTGTTTGTTATTTGGAATTGAGTAATTGTGCCATTAGTACTAGCCATATTGCTTAAGACTTCAATTTAAACCCATTCAGAATGCCCATTTAATCGCTTTTCCTGTTTATAATCACCGCGAGAAAGTATCCCGTCGTGAAGGTTGTCAACAGGCGAAGCTCCTGCGGGCTGCAAGGCCGGGGGAAGCCGAGTGCTTTGCTGATCTTGGCTTGCCTCCGTCCTCCTCCCTCGCTTCACTCTCTCACCCTCTCTCTCTCTCTCTCTCTCCACAAAACTCACTAGGAGAAAGAAAGAAAGCGTTATAAACGAAAAGGACTTTTCTTCCCTCTAGCTCCCAAAGCTGGCTGTTTCTTGATTTCAGTAGAATGAACCACACACAGTACATCCCTACCGAGATCTGTAAACGTGGGGGCCCGAAACAGAGCGGAAGGAATTTTCACGGCTCAATTTATTGCCTTTCTTTCCCTCATCATCTCTCAGCCAGAATGAGAGAGTTAGAGCACTTGGCCACGAGCTCGCCAGACATGCAGTGTAATCTTGGGATGCAGATAGAGCAAGAAGAGTCTGATGCGTACACGCTAGACGCCCATCTAGACAACACGTAGATACGCAGACACATTTAATCACACGTATATGCAAAAAGCCAGCCAGACTGATAGGAAAAAGAGGGGATCTGTGCTCTGGCTTCAAACTGCGTATGAGAGAAGTGGGCTTTCCTCCTGCTTTTATAGCAATTTCATTCAGATGAGACAAATTTCGATAGCAGGTGAACTCTGCATATCGTGAACCTGTAGAAGATAAGAGGGCGTCGTTCTTACACTGGCCTTGCTGTTCGTTACGTGTTGCTCGGAATAAATGAATTAGTTAGCTAATGCTCCTGAGTGCAAATCACATCACGTCACATAAAATCGCCCATCGTTTTTTTATTATTTTTTTCAAAAATTGTGATCCTTAAGCACAAATATATGAGCTCAGCGTGCTCCGTCAAAGTTATCCAGACAGAAACTCCTTTAATGAAAGGAAGTAACATACATACATACATACATACATACATACATACATACATACAGACGGACTCCTTTTCACTCTTGTAGTGGATGGAGTTAGTGCGCTTCAGTTCGGTGGCTTCTAACAGCACTCGTTTAATGTATTCTGGCTCCCTCATGAATCATGGCGTGTTTCAAATCCCATTCAGGCCGTAGACTCGTAAAAGTGTCCGCCGCACATATGTTGTACTTCATCTCGTTTCCACTTACGTAACTAATAACTCAGTGAATATGGATTACTTAGAGGCTGGATTATTCCTTGTGTGACTATACTAGATCTTTACGAGCGAGGCAAGTACATGAGGAAGAATTTAAACTTTGCAATTTTCATGGTTGTCTTTTTTTTTTTTTTTTTTTTTGCAACAGTGTCTATAGTAACTATAATTTAGTGGCGTTAGACTTTGTGATTGGCAGAAATGTCTCATTTCAATGTATACATGCATGATAGATTTAACGTCATCCTAAACCTTATAATAATAATAATAATAATAATAATAATAATAATAATAATAATAATAATAATCCATTATACCACCCTGTCATTGATTATCTTCCTCTAACAGCATGCCCCTAAGTGTTTTATTCCTCAAACTAGGATAGCTGATCAATTTCCAATATGCAAATATAGGCTAGTCAAATAAATAAATAAATAAATAAATAAATAAGCGAATATATACGGTATGAAGTCAGTATCATAAGTTCACAGCATAAATCCATGATCCAATACAAATCCATCATCTCAGGCCCAGATAGTCAGTTTCCAGTGGTCTTTCCCAGTTGTCCATCTTCCTCCTTGTGGAAGAGTTTAAGCATGTCGTTTCAGGAAAATAGGGCCAGTGGGGGACATTGTCAGTGTCAAGGCTTGTCATTGGTGTTTATGTTAAACCTGCAGGACTTTTACTGGAATCACACTCCCTGCCTCTACGAAGACGCTCAGACGACGAGAGCTCGGAACGTGAAGCGGTATATAAAAACCCACAGGCGATGAGGTCGTATTTGCTGAATGCACGGCTGTGATTTACGCACGCCGCATCCATGCTGTATGCGTTTGGACGTGATAAAACCGCGTCTGTTGTCTTCTTTATGAGTTATGAATATGCCTGTGCTAGGGTTTTATCTCAGCACGCATGGTGTGTGTGTGTGTGGAATAGTTGGAGGAGATGCTCAGTGGACCCTAGTGGATTCTGATCGTTGTATATTGCTTAATGGGTATTTCAGAGCATCCAGATGTAGGAGCCATAGAAGCATTTAAAGAATTCCTAAAAGGGGGTGGATGGGACAGTGGAGTGGAAAAGCCAGCAAAAGAGTAATGGGATTAAAAGGATGGGGAAACACTAGCAGATGGATTTGAATTATGCCAACCATTTAAAAAAAAAAAAAAAAAAAAACCTTGACTTGACAGATTCTACAAGATATTCAAGTCAATAGGGGTGTCAAAATTTCTTTTCCTAATTTTTTTTTTTTATGACAAACAGATGACCTAAGGACTCAACATGAGAATGGCTTTGGGGTCTCGTTCAATACGTGTTGTTGTATATTGCGAGTTGTATCGCTATAAAATAATAAAATGAAGTTCTGGAGATACTCCAAGGGACATCCAGTGCTAAATACTGAATAGAATTATGGGTTAGCACTACTGACATCTCACTTTCGGCTCCATTACCCGAGAGAAAGGTCACCACGCCAGCTAAGGAGAGGAACTCACAGATTCTCCCTGTTGAGACATGATAAAAGTGAGATGGAATGAAAGAAATGGTCAGGCTAAAAGGTTCCTCCAAGCAGTCTCCAAGTGAAGGACAGAGACCAATAAAGCCCATGCTGATGTAATCCTTTTGGACGCCACAACGACAGCGTATATATATATATATATATATATATATATATATATATATATATATATATATATATATATATATAAAAGAGAAAGCGTTTTGAAATCTGACAGGCAACAGGTGATTTAAAGAGGCAACGTACAAATCCTGATGTTATAAACCCCATTAAAATCACGCAGGCGTGATTGCTTCAATATGCTCCTGCTTTTCCACTATATATGAATGTGAGATGACGAACCTCTTCTCGCAGCTCGGCTCTCCAGGTTGCATTTGTCAAGCGCTGCTTATCAGATTGCTGGCGAGCTCTCGTCATGAACCTGCACATGTGGAAATACAGACATTTTTAATCCTTAACACATTTCTCAAAAGTGTACTTTGGAAGTTGCACACTTTTATTGGGGTTAAAACATCTGCGCTCGCGTTATGGCTTCGTTTCGGTATCGCGCCGTGCCCCGTGATGATGTAATAGGCCAGCTAGGAATGAAAGGTAGTCATGGTTTTTTGCATTTGTCGAATCCTTGTTGTGCAAAAGGGGCTTCGTGAAATGACCGTGTGCGCGGCGGATAGTAAATCATTTCTGCACATCTCTGATTAGGGCACAGGAGAGCAGGCCTAACCATGTAAACACCCCTTCCACACACACACATACACAACCCTAGGGGACGCCGCCCGACACATACACCCTGGCTTCCCCCGAGACAGAGAGGAAGTGATTGCAGGAGAAGAGGAAGATAGCAAAGAGACGGGCAGGGGGGGGTTGGGTGGAGGAAGATGAGCGCTGCAGGGAGACAAACGGAGGATTGGTGGATCAAAGGGAAAAGGGCCTGTCTCAAACGGAGCCAATCTAAACAGCCACTGTCGTTAGATTAACCGTCTAATTTTGGCGACCATGCCTTTCTGGTTCTGCGTAGGCAGAGAGTCGCATTGGCAGCATGTGTTGTGCGGGGGTTTGTTTTTCTTTCTCTCTTGTCTGGGTCGAGTAGACTCGTGTATCCCCCGGGGTTCTTCGCTCACCCTGGCAACAGTTGTAATTGATCATGCTCGAGGGAGCCTCAGAGCTCACACTTCAGCATCAGCCTCTATCAAACAGGTGGAGTGCCAAAGCTCGTGGCTTTATCTACTGCACCTGAAGCAGATAAAGATCTGTGAGAGTGTCTTAAGTGTGTGTATACAGCTGTGAAGGGCATGGAATCACAAAGGGGGGGGGCACATTAAAGGCCCAGGGACATGCCATTACAAGCGAAATGTTATTTATTTAAATGGATTTTGCAGCTATCCTTGGGTTTTATTGTTACTCCGTGAGTAAAATTGTTTCATTGAGTAGCACAACTATGTTAATTTGATGGGCCCCCCTCAGATCAGATTTATTTCAAGTACATTTGTACAGTAATAGTTTGTCTATTTATTAGAGCCATTGAGTTTTCAAGTTGAGATTTAAGTTAAAGGCCAAATCAAGATCAAGTCCAAATGAAAGCCAGCAACGTGAACATTAGTTCTATAAACTCTCAAGGCAATATGTAGCAAGACCAATGCCCAAGCCTGAGACAAATCCAAGTACAAATGTCAATATATCCAAGACAAGTCCAAATCAAAACAGAAAACAAGACCAGACTCGAATCCCAAAGTCTACCCGGGGATCCACGGACCCCATTTCAGAAGCATTGGTTTAAACAGAAGTATTCTTCTCAGATGTTTTGGAGAACCTAAAGCGTGCCTAAGGGTAAAGGAGAGCTTAAACGGTGTGACTTGGGGTGGCAAGACTTATTCCAAGGATTGGCGCTGCCTTCCTGTGTCACCCTTGTGGCCACCCCAATGGCTCAAGGTCTCTCAGCTGTCCAAAAGTACACACAAATGTACACACATGCAGACTGGAGAAACTCCTCTCTCCCTCTCTCTCTCTCTCTCTTTCACGGTGGGACATGATGGGGATTTGAAGGGTTTCGGCAGCTGTTGCCAGGGGCTGGTGAATAACACGGCAGAGTTTATTCAAAGCCATTTTAAAACAAACTCTCCCTCCTTCTGTCTGTCCCCCTGCTGTCAGCCTCTGAGCTGAATGCTTCCACATGGCCAGTGCAGGCTTTCTGAATCAGACGAGTTTTTCTTTGACAGGGCATGCCGTCCATATACGTTTTTTATTTATTTCTTTATTTATAACTGCAGTAGACTAATGACTGATCCAGTGGAATTTTTCATGATGTGTGTGTGTTTTTACTCTTTCTTAACCCCTCTAATGTCTCTCTCTTTGGGGTGAAGGCTGGAGCTCGGCATGCTAGCTCCCTGGTTGGCGCGGCTCCGCGTGTGGGAGGCTGCGAATGGCCCATTAGCGTTTCGGCTGAAAGCGAGAGCAGATTTGATATTGTGGGGAAACAATAAGTAATATGTAGCAGGAAATTCAATTGCCCTTCTCCTACAGCATCAAATTCAGAGTTAAGCTTCCTTTGCCAAATCAATTTCACGGGCGGTTTAAACAAGGTTAGAGCATTTCTGTGAAAGCCGCCCTATTGAACATATACAATTTCAGAGCGGGATATTGTGATCTTGCTTTTACACCAGAAACGTGTTATTGAATTTCAGTATATATTCAGTAGAGAGAACGCGTGGCAGTTCTTGTCGCTCATCACGTCAGTTTTTGTCTGCACATTTCTACGAACGATTCGTCTGAGTTAGAGCTTGACAAAGAGTTAGTCGTAGACCGTGAAATCCCTCGTTCATTAAAAATACTGACCAGCACTTGGTGAGTCGCATCTTAGCTGCTGAACTCATCATAACTGATTCAAGATCAGGTCCAGAATTACCTTCCCCTCATCCTCATCATCACAGTATCTGGTTTCATGCTAAGCATTGTCCAGGTGTAATGGCCATCCATCTCGAACCTAACCACAGGCTCTCTGCTCTCACTTCTTTTGGAGTCTCACTTATATTTACTCTAGTGTTTCCTACTCTTTGTTTCTGAGGATGTTTTTTCTTTTGACTAGAACATTGATTACGTGGTGAATTGGCTCCATAGACCAGACTATGTGTCCCGAAGTCGCATCCTTTAAAAGCTAACCCGTACGTCGTCCTCGACAGCCACTCTTTTCAAACTGTTGCCCATGCTACCTCGCAGGGCAACACAACACACGCTGAGTAGAGCACTATCTGCCCTCTTACGCATACATGAGCCTACAGACACGCGTGATTGGTTAGTGTCGCTCTCTCCTAGTCGCTACTCAGCTTATTTGAAGATACTGGATCCTTTTTTTTTTTTAAATCACTGTTTGCTAAATGACATCTAGTTAGCGATGTATTAAAGTGTCTTGCTAATGTGGTAGCAACTAGTTGTATAAGTTTTCTCATTAACTGTAAACACAAATAAGACCGATACCTGGTTATTAAGTAACTCATCAATATTCGCTAGAGTGGCACGTTTGGTGGAACTACACGAGAAGTATATATGCAGAGTTTCCATCTAATTTCGACCAAAATGAGTAGCTGCCAATCTAGGGAACGACATTACGATGGGAACACCAATCGATATTCACTAACTAACAGCTTGTGGTAATATCTGTTTTCGATTTGTTTCCACTGCGTTTATGAAAGCTCACGTAGCCAAGTGATGAATAATCCATAACGGAAAGTGAGAGAAATGGTTTCACGTCAGTATTGAAAGGAAAGCAGTGTCATATCAATAAAAGTTGTCAGCTTGGTGAAAGAGAACAAAGCTGGAATTCCTGCGTTGGGTATTTATAGACCAGCAAACGTCAGTTGCCAGTCACTGATCCCTGCATGGGGAATGAGATTAAAAGATGCCTTAAACAGGGCCACACCCAAAAGGAAAATCAGGAGGGAGGGTTTGGCTGTCCTCGCTATACACACGTGTGTGTGTGTGTGTGTGTGTGTGAGTGCGTGTTGGCAGCGCCAATATTACAGGCTGGGCCGCTGCAGGGAGGATGCATGTTTTAATAAAGCACCGTCTGTGTTCTGTCACATTTAGAAATCCAGCCATGCTTGCTTGCTTGCTGGCTTTTGTAGGTGTAGGTGTACGAGTGGATTTAGGGTTATAGTCTAACAGCTTGAAAATAGAATAATGTGTAGATCTGCTTGATATTAAAAAATAAATAAATGAGATAAATGGCCCGAGGATAGACCCCTGAGCCAGTGCACCAATGGCTAGCGGTCAGGATTGAGTCGACGTGACAGCGAATCTCAAAGGTTTTTATAATATTGTATCACAATACGTTCTCAATATTGTAATGCCAAGACTTTAATCGTTGAACTAAGTTTTTCCGGTACTACTTGATTATTTTCACACTCGATATCCATGTCCTGTTCAAATCACTAATTTCAGCTAATAGTACTGATTAATATCACTATTCGACTTTATTCATTCGTTTAATATCGAACGGTCTTTCTTTCTAACACTGTTTTGTCACCCTGAGAACACTATCCCTACTGCAAAGCATGGTGGTGGCAGCATCGTGTGTGTCCCCCACCCCCCTCACTTCAATAGTATGGGTGTGGATTTGTTTAAGTTCATGACGTATAATCCCAGTGACGTCAATTTCAGTTCCAGGTATTAGCCCTCCGAAATAATTCAAGTGGGGTGAATACCTATCCAAGCCCCTTGTATTTGTTTTAAGCCTACCGTCTGGTTACTTTTTAAATGCTTGTCAGCGTTACAATGTATTGCATCAGGTGGGCTCAAACCCAGGAGACTATCCACTTCGACATATCCACAACATCCATCCACTTCATATTCTATTCATATCACAAACAATTCACTGATCTTTATGGGGGGTTTTGTGTACTATACTTGTTGAATGTGTTAATAAACAGTCTAACAGGTCATATTAATAGAATTCTATAATTAGCCACACATGTAGCATTGAGGTTTATCAGTTTAACAGCATCCTGTTTCGGTGGCTTTTTGAATGTCAGAAGGGTGATTAAATGCCTCTGGACATATTTGCTGGCATAAATCAGTCTTTTTTTTTTTTTTTTTTTTTTCCAGCTCATGCTTTTTTTTTTTGTTGCAGTGGAAAAGCTGATGGCTTGGAAGTGGAAAGTATTAGTTGATAAAGCAAAACAGCACAATGTTGTGGTTGTTGTGTAGGTGTGAAAATTTCGGAGAAAGCCCGACCGTTACCACGACTGACAAGAATGAAAAGGAAGCGAGCACTCTTCCTTTGCAAGAAAACCCTTTGTTTGACTTTTAGTATGCTGATTTCTTTTAACCCTCCCTCCACTCTGTTTTTGTTACCTGAGGCTTTTTATAAGTATAGACATTAAAGTTTGATCACATAATTGTGACCCTGGGTTTGTGGTCTACCTTTTTTTGCCAGTGTGTGCAACGGAGAACATGGTTTCGGCATGTTAATGCCTGTTTTGCTGCGAGCTGTGGCGGGCACAAACAGCCAGTGGTGTTGGCTCAGCCTGCACTTTTCCACTGGGACTCCCTCATGTAGGAAAACGAGTTCTGGGCGTTAGTGTGTGTGTGTGTGTGTGTGTGTGTGTATGTGTGTATACCATTGCTGGAGGAGCTGATAAGGCATGTTGGTGGTCTGTGATCATAAAGGCGTGAGTTATAATCCACCCTGATTCTGTAGCATGGAACGCAGTTAGGTCTTCCTGTGCTTCATCCACTGTTGGTGTTGGTGCATCATTAAACAACCTTTAGAAGTGGCTGTGATTTCGGGGGTCAGCAGGGGTCACTCGGGGTCATCCAGCCTCTCTGTGTAGTCACTTCCTCAAGTCCAGCCAAAGAACACAGAGATAAGGACACTCTGAGGTCTGGCTGAGAGTGTGGGAAATGTGCGGGTGCGAAACCCAGCCCAATGCTTACTCAAACCTTGTGAAAGAGAATCGAAGGATGCATATTTCCTGTCATCGTTTGACGGTAATAATATTTTCATGCAGTTTGAGCTTTCTGTAAGTTGTATTGTGCAAGTCGATCAGCCGAGTTTGGCTTCTTTCATTTTCTGTCGTTAATCTTACCCAAAATATCCGCCACAAACCACATCCCACTTCAGCATTCTCTTTAAATGAGCAAAACGTTACCATGTGGCTGAACGTTATAGGGCGGCCATCTTGGCCGATGATCAGTCCCCTTGGACCTACCTCTTAAAGTTGTGGATGTAGATGATACTATAGTACCATTTGATATATTTTCAACTTTTATATCATTTTCATCTTTATCTAACCATTCAATTGATGAGGGCGGGGCCATCCAGGAAGAAACCGTGGAACCAATCACGCTAGCAAAAAGAAATAAATACCTGTATATTTTTCATTGTATTTGCATTTGGATTGAGCTGGAAAAGCAGAAAAGTGAACAGGTGCCATAGCAAGGGATCAAAATTTGGAATAGTTACAGCCGAGCCATAGGTGATACCTGAATTTGACATTTTGCTTGTTCACGATTTAAACTAAAAATGTATCTCTCTCTCTTTTTTTTTTTTGTCTCCACAGTCAACGAGATTATCAGGAACGACCTATCCTGCACTTCCGCTCACGGTCACTCATAGATGTCCACGAACTTGCCTGACGAAAGAAGGGACCAAGATGTCTTCCCTCTGAAGCCACCCGCAATTGGACAATCAGTCCTCGTGTTTAGAGGAACTTCTCCGAAATCGACGTGACGTCATGTTTCACATGAAAGGCCTTAAATTCCACGGTGTATAAAAAGCACCATGAAAAGCAGTGACTGTTTCATTTGTTGGTTGTTCTAGTTCTTGTTCTTGCTCTTGCCTTAAAACGTTAGAACTGCTCTATACGGTGGACCAAGATCTCACAAAGACTTTCATCTTCTTCTCTTCTTGATGTGTGAGCGTGCTGGCGTTCAGGACCGACGCTGTCCGGATGGCGTTTCATAGCGATTAGTCCCGACTGGTTCATCACACGGGACAGATTCTGCAGTGCCTTGCTGCACGTACAAGTACCGGGGATGCAATTCCGTTCATCTTCTTCACTTCACTTCCTTTTTTTTTTTTTTTTATACCTTTACACTTTGGTCGCTCATTTGTTTACAGTAAATATGAAAGGCTGGAATGTGTACGTAGATATGTGTGTGGAAACGTGTGAATAAAGTAGACCTGTGTTTAGACCATGTTTTTTTTTTTTTTATACACCATATACATATAAAGATGTTGCTAGTTGTCTTTGTATAAACGTGTATGTTTAATGTGCTGTATATATGCCTTAATGAACCTTTGTCATTCCCTGTGTAGTGCATGGTCTCTTGGTGAAATCAGAGCACCAATTGGACTACCTCCTTGATGCCCTCATACCCCAGGACTATAGCGAGAATCAAAGTGGTTAACGAGCTTCGACCAAGAATCGCAGGATTCCAGTTCAGAGACAAGAATAGCACTTATTCCTGTAGTAGTGGTCACTAACCAGTTTCCTGGAGATCATGGCTCTGTCCCAAATTTTAGGAGTCATAACCAGTTAGGCTAAAATGGCAGTTTTTAAAATAGCTTTTATCTAAAACTAGCAAACATTAGAACATAGTAGCTGTGTGTTCATGTTAAACAAATCTCTTTCTTATCTTTAACAGAACCGATTTTGCAATTTTATACCACAGCGCTCTTGAATAATGCATTCTGATTGGTCAAAGGGTGCGGATCCATTTTCTGTACCAAAACAGTTTGGACAGTGTTTCCGCCTGCATTTTATCAATGCGCTCGTTCTAATACGGTTTAGTTTCTATGGCAACACAAATTTTGTACGGTGGATGCTCCGTGTAAACAGATTTTCATAAACAGACGCATGTAGTTGTTGATATAGTGACGTTTCTACCTGTGAGGACGTTATTATTTAGCATTTTCGGAAGGAGTCTCTGGTGTGAGTGTTTCGTAACAGTCAGAGGTAAAGCTGTAAAAGTTTTTTGTCAGGATTGTGAGGGCTTTTTTGTAGGGCTTTTTTTTTTATTATTATTATTTTATTTTTTAATTATTATTAAGATCACGAGGAAGACAAATAAAGCCTGGTGAAGGACGGACTGTTTATAGCTGCTAAATGGAAGCGATAATAGTAACTGGATGTTCCATAACATTAAACGTAACTGTAAAGAGATTAAAAATAAATAAATAAATAGCATGTACAACACACAATTGCAGTTGTTAAATTGCTGTGGAGTAAGTGGAATAAACCACTTTGCAACGCGCTACTGTTAGGGGAAAATAATGAACATGCGACCTCATGTTTTATTCCTTACGTTGGACGAATGGCGTTGTCATACTGGTTGCTGGTTGCCTCGTGTACAGGTTTGGTCGAAGAAATCAGGGTTGCCATGTAGTTCCCCCCCAAAAAAAACACACAACACAGTTGATTAGGTGTAAATATGGTTGCTATCATAGGACAATCATAAATAGTGCAATAGTGCAAGTTACAAATTTAAGGTTGAAATGTAGGTATAAAATTTATCCAGGAGCTTTTCTTAGTGAGAATTGCTAATCACTCAGATTTCTATTAGCTAGCTGATAGAGTGTCTAAGCGCCACGTTAATGTTAGAAATAACGCTCGGTATTAGACACACCACTAGCTGCTTGAGTAAAGTGTGGATTAGCTGGACAAGGCATGTTCGATTTGGCTTGCACATTGGGACAGATCTCCAGCGACAGGGTTCGTGACCACTCCAAGGACGCCGTCCCTGCAAATGCATCTCGCTCCGCTTCGCAAACGAACTCATTTTGTTTTCATTAAACCATTTGTGCTCTGAGCTATCATTTCTCTAATGGGACTTCTCCCCCCAGCACCATCACACAAACAGAACTAGAATAATATAGCAAAGCCTGTTATCCTTTAATAAGCGTACAGCAATATGTGTAATTAATTCATTAAGAGGTCAAGGTTGGGTTTCCTGAAGACAAAGACCAGCAATAAATGATACCACACCAAAGGATTTATTACGTAATCGATGTTTTCTATAATCAGATGTGTGTCCCTTAAGATGAAGGAGTGGACCTTATTCGAGCGTCCTGCCTCATTGACGGATATCCTGATCCCAGTCCTGGCAAGCCCACCGCTTAACAACGGAACAATAAGACGTGATAAACCTCACACACGTCCAGAGCGTTCAGTGTCCAGGACTGGAACTGGGAACGATTGTCTAGAAACTTCTCCTATACCAAAACCGAGAGGTCCGCTCTCATGGAAGGCTCACTTCTCTTCTAGTGAAAGATGTCTTTCTAACGCATGCACTTAATATCGATTTCCAATGTTTCGTTCATTATTGTGATACGGATACTTTGGGATACTTTTCTTCCTGTTGTATATGAACGCATGATCGTGTGCCTTATTCTGCTAATCTGTTAAACGAGCTGATTGTATTCTTTACACCCCCCCCCCCCCCCCCACCCACCCCAATTTAGGCACACGTTGGATTCAATCTTGTACCTTCTCTAATATGGAATATTTATAGAAATCTCAAGGGTATTTTATGTATACAGTATGCTTTCTGCTAATTAAAGGAATAAAAAAATATATAATTTAAAAGATATTCTGTTGCTCAGTGCTTTTTGTATCTCAACATACAGTACGTTTACACGGACGACGATAATCCGATATGAACCCGATTAAGACGATACTCTGATTAAGAAACTAGCATGTGAACAGCGATCATCGATGACCTTAATCCGATTAAATTCATACTCGGAGTAAACACAAATGGAATTAAGACGTGTGGAGTATTCCTGTTTTAGTCGCGTTGTCGACGTGCGTTACAGACGTGTACACACCTTAATCACGCTATTAACGTCGTGTGGGAGTTTTCAACGCATTGTGCGACAGGACACGTGCGCACACGGCAGCGCTCGACCGTCTGACGGCAAACGAGAGAGCACGGCTGCGTCCCAAACCGCGTTCTTACCTGCTATATAGTAGGAGAAATACATGGATCTCGGCTACTATATAGTAGGCAAGTACGCGGTTCGGGACGCAGCCCACGGCTTCAAGCGGTCGTCTATCTGCACGTGCAGCACGACAAATAATTAACTGCGCTCGAAGCTTTCATAAAGTTAAAAATAAAAACACCCAAAACTGTATACGGTCCCATACCGAAGACCAACTGTATGTTGATACGTGAAATTCTGGAGGGAACGTCGGACGGCGTGACGTGGGGACGTAATGACATGCGCCGTTAATCGATTTACGTTCTATAACATGCAAAAACCTGAATATTCTAAAAGCGACTCATGTAAACACCTTAATCAGAATATTATACCAGAGTCTTATTCAGAATAAGGTCGATAATGAGATTACTGTTGTCCGTATAAACGTAGTCATTGACAACTTGATCGTCTGAACGCAATGTCATTATCTGTATCATTTTTTTACTGGACTATTTTTCTAATCCCATTTGCATAGTTATTATTTTTGTCTGTAACTGCCAGGGATATTTTATATAAACAAGCTAGTATCCTAATATAAACTACTGTGACCCTGAGCAGGCGGTTACTAAGGCTGAAGGAATGCTGTAAATGCATGTTGCCTCGCACCTCCCGGGTTAGGGGTTCGAATCCCGCCTCCGCCCTGTGTGTACAGTGAGTTTGCGTGTTCTCCCCCATGCTTCGAGGGTTTCCACCGGGTACTCCAGTTTCCTCTCCCAGTCTAAAGACACGTGCTGGAAAGAATGCTGTAAATGCATGTTAATGAACATAGTCTTTGTCCCACCAGCTTTATATCTGACCACTTGCTCACGCACACATGAAAGTAAAAACCTCCGACCAACGTAACTTTTCTGTTGCGACGCATGCATGACGACATATAAACCAAATTAAATACATAAAGAAAGAAAGAAAAGAAGACTAGTGCACCTACTATATCTTTATTTAATTCTGTTCAGAGCACCGTCTGTTCGTTCCAATCAATACATTTAAATTCGGTTACATCGCTAATAATACAAATAATAACTACAAGTAAAAATACAAATACTATACGATAATACGTATAAGTGTGTGTAAATGTCTGTAAGTGTCTGTAAATTTTATTCGCTATGATTTCAATCAATCACAACTTGCCTTCAAGACAAGCTGTGAGTCACTTGCAGATCTCCAGATCTCGAAACCCTCCAAATCACCTCGGCAGTGTAGGAGTGATCTGTCCCAAAAGCAAACCAATAGTTTCCATTCTAGAGGATTGGCCATGATTGAATAGCAAGTCTGTCTTTTTTGTTTTGTTAGGTTTTTTTTTATTTTTTTTTAAATGTAGCTTCGCCTAAGGCTTTGTTTCAAACGTTCCACTGATTACAAAGCTGAGCCGGACAACTTCTGGGAGAGTGTTTCGACATAAACAAGCTTGAATTTGAAATGGCTGGATAAAGCTGGATCAAGCACTTCCTTTATCCTGTTGTACTTTGTGTTCCATGTGCGTAAACTGAAAGGTGTGTTGCTAAAATGGAGACAGCGGGCATTTGAAATGCCAGCAGGGAGCGAACGGGGTGATCATGGGAAAAACCATGGGCACAGTGCCACGGGACTCTCCTGTGTACCACCTGTCTGTCCTGCAGACTTTTTCCACTCACTAAAACAACCGTTGTCATGGTGACGGAAGGCAGGCCTGGGCGGTGCTCTCCTGTACGCCCGCTGCATTCCAAAAATAACGTCTAGTCCAATATTGAATCACGCTTCATTTTCCGGGTGCTTAGTTTAGCTTTTTAATATAGATCTCTTTCAATTGTTGGCATACTGTACACCTAAACTTAAGCTTAAAGCAGTTTGTGATGATAAAATGACAACTTTCTAAAAGTTGTGTGTTGGATATGAGTCTTCTAAAGGTTCTCTGTCAAAAATGTACAGACTTCTAAGCTGTTCACAATGAACAAATCAAACAAAAACAATTGAAATACAACGAACACAACGAATTGAAATGGAAACACAACGAATGCTTCAAGTGGTTTCACCAAATTCAACTGAAAAGGCAACTTATAATGATTTCTCCAGTTTCAAAATTATTCAACCCCTTCATGGCAAACATCTTTAGTACTTTTTTTAGCACCCTTTTGCTGTTATGTCCTGCCGAAAACAAGATGCGTAGCTTCTGGCAGCGTTCCTGAGGAATCTTAGTCCATTCGTCATGAGCAATGGCCTCCGGTTCAGTAACATTCTTTGCAAACAGCTGAAAGTGTGTAAATTTTGACAGTAAACCTGATTTGCAATGGGGGTTGAATAATTTTGATTGCAACCGAACAGTTCCTCAACCTCAGCTACATCACTCAAGTTCATATTTGGTCTCAAGCAGACACCCTGTGGAACTCTTTGGCATGTTTTGGGTCTAAAGTGACTGAATAAGCCAGTTAACTGTCTTTCAATTCAATGATGTCTTGCTCAAATCTAAGCTTTAACAACAATAACCACCTAATAATACTTCATTTGTGGTTTATTACATTCCAGAAAGATCAGAAAAGTTCACTGGATGTGATATCGGAATGTACTACGGAGCTGGGACACAGTACTGCTGCTAGTCAAAATGGCGTCCTTTAAGCAGCGGTTTTTCATTATAATGCCAGAATGATTTTCCCGTAAGATGAAGATGGAAGATCTATCCATCCATCCATCCATCCATCCATTTGCCATACCACGTATCCTAAATAGGGTTGTGAGAAGCCTGGAGCCTATTCCATGGGACTCGGGCAACAAGGTGGGGGACACCCTGGACGGGGTCCCAACTCATCACAGGGCACAATCACACACGCATTCACAAACTACGGACAATTTGGAAACGCCAATCAGCCTACAACGCATGTCTTTGGACTGGGGAAGGAAACGGGAGTACCCGGAGGAAACCCCCGAAGCACGGGGAGAACATGCAAGCTCAGCGCACACAGGGTGGAGGCGGGATTTGAACCCCCAACCCCGCAGGTCCTGAGATATACTGCATAGCATGTGGTCTATGTGGGCTGCATGGTGTGATTCCAAAATGAAACCATATTTCTACCATATCGCTTTTGTGAATTTTGGGCCGGTCTGTATAGAATTATGGTTGAAATACGGTTTTAATTTGGAGCTCAGTTGGGAGGTCAAACTGGAGCAAACTGAAGACAAAAAAAAAGAGTAAAGATTGAATATTAAATGCAGTGCTCTTCAGAATTATTGGCACCCTTGACAAAAATGTGCAGACGTGTTATGCATTTAACTGCTAAATTAAATTGCAGCAAATTTCATATGCGAAACGTTTTTCCGCCCATCATTTGAATGGGATGTGATATTTTTTGCTATATATCGTTTTTTCCCCCTTTAACATGAATTGAATGTCTGAAGTCCTGAGGCAGCTCTGTAATCACAAACTCTACATCCCAGAATCCTCCACTACAAAATATATCACCTGATCTGTCATATGACCCGTGACCTCGGCTTCTAATCACACACACCTGTTTCAAATCATCGGTTGACCACTTCATAAACACACCTCAGACCGCTGTTCACTGCAAGTTACCGTCCCTTACTAGTCATGATTGACGTTATATTCTGGTTTTGATCCTGATTATTTATCAAGTTTGCTTTTCTCCTATACCAGACAGTTTGTTGATCACTTTTGCAGGTTTTTTTTTTTTTTTTTTTTTTCTCGCTTAATAGTTTTAGGTATGATTTTTTTCAAATACAAAATATGCGATTGTCTACAAGACGCTGGTTTCGAAATTATCAACAGCCGTACAATTAATGTGTTGTGTCTCTTTCGCTGTAGATAATAACAACAAGGGAGTTACTGTAAAAAAAACAAAAAAAACAACTCTGATGATAATCTTTCAATAACGGCATGTCCTGGAGTGCTTTTCGTCCTATTAAACCGCAGCAACTTACCAACGATTACAATGTCTTTTCATTAAAGAACTGTATGTTGTGGAATATCAGCAAAACAAGCTAGTTCCTGTTATAATAACTTTTCATGTTGCAGAGAAGCTACAAAATGCAGGGTTCTCTGTCCTGAGGACCTTCCCGTGGTGGAAAGCTTCAAGTTAAAGCTTTACCTCTGACTGTTACAAAGCACTGACGCTGGAGACTCCTTCCATGAATGTTTCCTTCTAGAAAACTATATATCGACGAGTATAAGTTTTTGCTTCTTAATTAACAAATAGCATTTAGTTGTAGTTTATTATTAGCCTTAGATTACGTGGAATGCCCGTCATACGTGTCCCTGTGTAAGTTGTTACTAAAGAAACGGTAATGTTTTAGAACGAGTGCGTTCATTTATTGGTGTGATTTGTCTTGCAGCTGGATGTGTTTACAGAGCCGCTGTGATAGAAAAATGAATCGGCGCTTTCTAATGAATTCGTATTTTTCATCTCTTGGTCCTCTATGTGTTATGGTTCAGTCTTTAGAGCACTAAGAGCAACCTGTTTTGACAGATTTTTAGTAAAGTAAAGATGGAGGCAGATATTTTGACAAAACGAAAACTCTGACATCTGGATCTGGCAGTAGTGCTAATTCACAGAGGGGGAAAAAAGAATTCCTAATGAAGACATTTTTCTGCTAGATGACGCCCAGGTAAACTGTAAATGTGCCTTTACTACACATGTTTAAACGTTCTTAATTAGCTTTCCACTTTAATTTATGACCTGAGCTTTTCTGAAAGGTGACCCAAGGGGAAATTATGAACCGTATGTGTATGTCTATCCAGCATGGCTGTGTTTACTTGTGTTAATTAGGTCGATTCATTTATTTCATTTGTACTGCGTTCTCTTTTTTTGTTTTTTGCTTGTTTGCTTGTTTTTAGACATCAGTCTAGACGTAATCATCGTCGTGCAGCTTTAACCCATTCGCTCTGCTCTCGGAACTGTAAGGAGTGTCTGAGACATGTGCTAGCTGGCCAATAGCTAACCATTTTTTAAAGCCTTTTCACGTCTCGAAAAAAAAACAAAAAAAACAAATCACATTTAAACGACACATTAAAAGACAATTTAAAATAAGAAATCGTCCAGATGTCATGGAAATATCCGAAACGCGACGATTTTTCCATCCGTTAGCGATCTATTCCGTCTGAGCTCTGTCGGTACATGTTAAAAGGATTCGTGTGTATGACGAAATGCTGTAAGAAAACAATGCTAGAGTGGCTAACAATGAAGGAAGGTCCTACTGTTCTACAGCATTGCTCGGTTAGCGTGATTTACCTTTTGCTAATCTGCTTCTACTAGCTATCACGTTTAGCTAGCTATCATAAACTCCTAGTTATACTAGAATTCTCAAATCTGATTGGCCAGAAGGTGACAGTAGTATAATAGCATTGTGATTTCTTCTTTACAAGCTTCTTGTTTCTCACCCTTATTTTCAAAAAACACCAGCTGCAAAGACGACTGTTGTGTTTTCACCTGCAATATTGATAAGCGCTTGTGTGTTTTCCAGCCTGAGTATTTGATTACAGCAAGCTTTTCTCTTAATGGTTTAAAAGCAGCGATGGAGCAGCCATGGTTTGACCGCGCACCATCAGGCGCAGACGTACCGCGGGCCCGCTCAGCGTTAGATATGAGTGCTGGACCACTCGAGAAGCTTTTCAGCTGTCCACACTCCTCACTCCTTACCTCATTTCCTCTGAGAGAAGCCGGAGTGAAGCCAGTGTCCATCTATTCATTCTAATGAGGCCTGCTTATTGATTACCGGGCAGGGAGGCGGCCGAGCTCGAGTAATGACCCTTTATTCTCTTCTGCCTGTCAATCACGCTGACAAAATACACTCAACAGTTCCTCTAATGGACAGCCAGAGAAACCGAGAGACCTCGCTGGCACCTCAAGACGCTGCTCTCATTTGACTGTTTTCGACCGCGATTGACCAGAGATTGACTCCATAATTTGTATGAACAACCGTCCAACTTTTTCATCCACATTCAGCACGGTTGAAGCAGAAAGTGGTGCTTGTGGAACTCCAATCGATATAAGAATATTAGCGAACTTAAAAAATGTAAAAAAAAAAAAAAAAAGTCGCTGGAAGATGATCCCATGGACTATGGACTAATTTGCATATTCAGTGAATTGTTTAGAACAGAATAGAAAAGAATTCATTATAATGTGTTTCGGTTAGCGAGCAGGAACGAGACATGAAGGAAACAGTAGCAGATTAAATAGCTCTCTTTTATAACTCTTTATAGGAAGAGAGGTTAAAATGAAGAACAAAGAATGGGTGGGACAAACAATGGTGATCAGTGATTGGTTGTTGGGAACAACAGTGCTCAGTGATTTGTTATTGGGAATAATAGTGAAACGTAGTTGTTGGGAGCAGTGGTGATCAGTAAGAACAATGGTGCTCAATGATTGGTTGTGGTGACCAGTGATTGATCATTGGGAAACAGTTGTGATCCGCCAATGGTCATTGGGAACAATCGCGATCAGTGATTGGTCGGTGGTTTTGCTCATTAGTGGTGAGTCGAGCGAACGTTCTCTCTCGACTCATACTGCATTATCAGTTGTCAAATCTATGGGGGAACCTCAAGGGTTTACCTGAAGCCTTGGGGGTTCGAATCCCGCATCCACCTTGTGTGTGCAGAGTTTGAAAGTTCTCCCCGTGCTCCAGGGGTTTCCTCCGGGTACCCTGCTTTCCTCCCCAGCCCAAAGACATGCATTGTAGAGGTTAATTGGCATTTCCAAATTGTCCTTGGTATGCGATTGAGTCCTGCATTGGGTTGGCACCCTGTCCAGGGTATCCCCCGCTTTGTACCCCGAGGTCGCATCACACCACCCCTCCTTGTTAATTTTCCTAGAATGGCACACCTCCAAGTGTTTCATTCCTTGGATACGTAACGTTAACTAAATTAAACAGACTTCAGTAAATTATCAACATTTAATAGGAAGTCGATATAACACTTTTTGCTCATTTATGTGGACACATGGTTTGTCATTGCCTGAATAAACATTTAAACATACAGTATGTCAATTACTAAACGTTAACTTACTTTGTAACCTTGTTAACATTACTTATTGAAGTTCACGATTTGTTAATGTTAACGTTAAAGCGTTACTGTGTCCCGTCCCCCCCTTAGTCATATTCTCTGCCATCGTATTAAACATTTTGGGACTCCTTACAAATAGTCCCAATGTTTGGAACTTCCTCTCTACACCGTGCTTCACCTGAATTGTGACAGGCCTCCAAGGAAGCGTCTCTGCAGCTTGCGGTGCAGTAAACACGGAGGAATTTCCTACTCTGACCGCAGCTCGGACGTTCTGTTTCATGAAAATCCCTACAGTTTTTCATGCAGCACGATGCACATTCATAACAGCCGCTTATTATGTTAACAGAAACTCAGATTTTTATTCCGTGTGTGTGTGTGTGTGTGTGTGTTGGCAAAAAAAAAAAAAAAAATCAGTACAGGAAAGTTCTGAGCAGGCTGCAAACATGGCAAGGAAAAATATGACTCATTTTATTATTTTAATTTGAATAGACGTGCCACTGTTGTGAAACATGAAAATCACCTCAATATCTCAAATTCTTCCCCAAAGCAGGATCCAGTGTGTTGGGATGAGAATTAATGTACACATGTATCCTTATTAAATATTACATTCTTATAATCGTCCAATTTTAGAACTGTACTGCTGTAAAATCAACTGAGTGTCAGTCAGATATCCGTAGCTAAGTAGTATTGTTGTATCTGTCATGTATCTGTTTAAATGCTCCGAACATCTGTATTCAGATTGGTGGCCGAAACCTTTCAGCATGGCTCTGACTGTTCCTCAACCTCAGCTACGTCGCTCAAGTTGCTAATCGGTCTCAGCTAGTGATGTGTACATGAATGGTTTTGTTTTGGTTTTTAAATCATCCAAACACAAGATACGAGATATGAGCAGGTTGTTTCTCTGCTCATATCTCGTATCTTTAGTATTCATATTGTTGCATCCCTTACTAAGTAGTAAAGAAAAACAAGGGTTAAAGGAAGTTACTCAGCAGCACCGGCTGAGCCAAACCGCAAAAGCATCCTGAAATGCGTACCTGTTCTCCTTCTCCGAGAGCCCGAACACACTCCAGTGAACTCTTGTCCGTGGCTCTGTTATGTTCAAGAATGCCCAGGTGACGCACATTACAGGCTTTAAAAGCTGCAGTCTGAAAAACAAGGAGGAGGAACATTAGGCATCTCGGATATCGATCGGCGCATTCTGTCGGGCCTCTCCTGAGCCGCTAGGCTGAGTGGCAGGGCCCGTGGGTCAAGCAGTCAAACCATGAGCTCATTTTCACTCTTCTCTTAAAGGAAAAGTCCACGCTCAAACACATTAAATACGCTTATGCTGTAATATTTGTGATGTGTTTAGCGATTCGAGCGCTAATTTGTCGGTTAGTGGTGTTCTTCTTCTTCTTCTCCTTATTATTATTATTATTATTATTATTATTATTATTATTATTATTATTATTATTATTCCTGTGAGAAGTTAGTCACGGGGAGACATTGGTATCGCTAGCACAGTTGATCTTATAAGGGTCAGGTTTTTATGCTAGCTCCTAAAAACAAAAAGAGCTTCTCTTCTTACTCACCATTTATTTTCAAGCGATGATTCGTGTTATATTAATGAGAAATCCCATGCGGCCTCAAAGTCCCAGAATGCAATGCCACTACAAGCTACGGGTTACGCCAGAGACGCTGCTTGGCTAGTTAAGCTACGTTCAAACATACAGAGATGTTATCATTGCGAGTCACCAGTACCAGTCGCGGTACCATGAAGTCGCCAAAACGCCTTCCTACTCCTGGTTGCCATAGTAGCATTGATCAGCGGCTTGCGCGTCTAGCATTCCACTATTCACAATGAACCAGATTTCTCGTCGCTAAAATGCAACATTCTGGAGGGAGAGCGTTTGTATATAACATTCACCAGTGTATATATGCGTCACATCCTAAGAGATGAAGGAAAAGCCACGTGCGTGCTCTTTGGCATTGCGGCGAACGCGCAGGCGTCGGACTGTCTGGGTCCACGAAACAATTCGGACTCGCAGGCAGCCTGTATGCGTGAACGTACCGTCAGCGAGCTAGAAGATGACAAGCATCGTAGCGCTGACGGTGTTAGCATGTATTAGCATGAAGAAGTTGACGCCAAAGAGATTCACCTCAGAACTGACTCATAACGTAAATCTGTTACACTAGATGATATTTCGATGATAAATGTTGGCGCGCAGGTCGTTCAGGATAGCGTTGTCTTTAAGAGTCGTGCAAAGTCGCAGACAGACGTGACATCACACTGTACGGCGTGATATACAGCATGAAAGCGCTGCTATTGCTTTCACATGTTTCGTTCTGTCAGAGTCTATAAGAAGACTCGTAACATTAAAAAAAGAGTCACAAAGGCATTCTGCGCCCCGTTTCTGGAAGACTAATAACCGCCTCTGAAGTTTCGCACTCTTCTTCATCTTCTTCTTATTATCATTTTGGACATCGTCACGATATTTCCAGATCTCTCGGAGACCCCCAGATCTCCGAGAGTTGTGTAACACCAGGTCCAGAGTGTAATAATCAGGTCTACGTGTTCCAGAGAAGGGTTTTTTTTTATTTTTTATTTTTCTTTTCATGTATGTTTTTGTAATTGAGATCACAATCAGTGAATTGGAGCATACACAGAGATAAGTGAGCAGGCAGATGAGAGAAAAACTGAGAAAAAGAAAAGGCACATCTGTCAAAAACGTTTAACAATAGACAAACAAAACGCCTTTAAAAAAAGCGCCTCGTATTTTGCAGCATATAGAGCGGAGCTACTTAGCCACTTTACTGCTCAAAATTTAGCTACTTTCCATTTAGCTTCGAAAGCGCTTGGCCGTTTCCTTTCATTACTTTTAAAAGTTCCGCGTCCCTGATGTTTCTGTCTAGAGTTTACTGAGGGAATATTACCTTCCGTTAGTCAGTTATGAAAGTCACCAACATGGGCGCATGGTGCCTTTTGCTGAGAATTCTTCGAGTGACAAAGCTAGCAAGCTAGCTGTATGATCTAGCCAGGTTCCCGTGCAAGCATTTGCTAGCTGTGTTATATTACGCTGTTTATTTGAATCATTTCATCGTCCTGAAAGTCACTGACATGCCCTCATGTCATCTGTGTTACTCAAAGAATTATTAGCGTAGGTAGCTAGCTAGCTATATTATCTAGCCAGCTTTCTGTCAAACGTGTGCTAGCTCTCTCTCTCTGACTCTCTCACACACACACACACACACATACACACTCACTCTCTCCCTCTCACTCTGTCAATGTACCTGTAACAGAGACTCTCACTTCATCTATCTATCTATCTATCTATCAGCACTCTCTCTCACACACACAATTTTTCTTTCTATCAATCTACCTGTTTCACTCTGTCATTCTGTCTTTCTACTAATAACACTCTCTCTCCATCCATATTTCTATCAATCAACTGCTAGCTCTCTCTCGCTCTCTCTCTCTCTCTCGCTCTCTCTCTCTCTCTTTCTATCAATCTACCGATATCACTTTCTCACTCCTTCTGTCTTTCTACTAATAACTCTCTCTCTCTCTCCATCTATATACATGTGTAACTCTCTCACTCCATCAGATTTTCTACTTGTATCACTCTATTTGTCATCCATCCTTTTGCCAGTAACTGTCTGTCTGTCTGTCTGTCTGTCTGTCTGTCTGTCACCCTGTCTATCTGTCTTTCAACTTCCAACTATCTTCAAGCTTATGAAATAGTTTCAAACGTTCAGACTGGCTTTGTCAAACCAACATCAAAGTTTGTCTCGGTGATACTAACTTCATCTAGTTTTTATTTCTAATTGTATTTTCAGCCATGGGATCGTGTTCTCTGGAGAAAACCAAAATATATTTGATACTTTGAAGAAAAAGACGTGTTTTAAACAAATCAGTGACAAAATTTTTATCTATGGGGGATAGTAACAGTGAGGTGTTGAACTCCCAAATGACTCGTTACTCCCTACTGGCTGGCTCACTTCTGGGGAATAATGTGGTGGCTTCAGGAGTATATTCTCTCTCTCTCTCTCTCTCTCTCTCTCACTCTCTCTCTCTCTCTCTCTCTCTTTCTCTCTCTCTCCTCTCTCTCTCTCTTTCTCTCTCTCTCTCTCTCTCTCTCTCTCTTTCTCTCTCTCTCCTCTCTCTCTCTCTTTCTCTCTCTCTCTCTCTCTCTTTCTCTCTCTCTCTCTCTCTCTCTTTCTCTCTCTCTCTTTCTCTCTCTCTCTCTCTCTCTCTCTCTCTCTCTTTCTCTCTCTCTCCTCTCTCTCTCTCTCTCTCTCTCTCTCTCTCTCTCTCTCTCTCTCTCTCTCTCTTTCTCTCTTTCTCTTTCTCCTCTCTCTCTCCTCTTTCTCTCTCCCCACTCTCTCTTTTTCTCTCTCTCTCGCTTTCTCTCTCTCTCCTCTCTCTCTCTCTCTCCTCTCTCTTGCTCTTTCTCCCTCCCCCCTCTCTCTCTCTTTCTTTCTCTCCTCTCTCTTTTTCTCTATCTCTCCTCTCTCTTGCTCTTTCTCTCCCCCCTCTCTCTTTCTTTCTCTCCTCTCTTTTTCTCTATCTCTCCTCTCTCTTGCTGTTTCTCTCTCTCTCCTCTCTCTCTCTCTCTCCTCTCTCTTGCTCTTTCTCTCCCCCCCCTCTCTCTCTTTCTTTCTCTCCTCTCTCTTTTTCTCTATCTCTCCTCTCTCTTGCTGTTTCTCTCTCTCCTCTCTCTCTCCTCTCTCTCTTTCTTTCTCTCTCTCTTATATATTGAGTCACCTTTGACTTTAATGTGTATAGTGTGATATTTGATAAATAAAGGATTGTTAACAGTCAACGTTAAAAGTCTCTCTCTCTCTCTCTCTCCTCTCTCTTTCTCTCTCCTCTCTCTCTTTCTCTCTCACCTCTCTCTTTTCTCTCTCTCCTCTCTCTCTTTTTCTCTTCTCTCTCTCCTCTCTCTTTCTCTCTCACCTCTCTTTTTCTCTCTCTCCTCTCTCTCTCTTTCTCTCTTCTCTCTCTTTCTCTCTCTCTTTCTCTCTCTCCTCTCTCTTTTTCTCTCTCTCTTTCTCTCTCTCCTCTCTCTTTTTCTCTCTCTCTCCTCTCTCTCTCTTTCTCTCTCTCCTCTCTCTTGCTCTTTCTCTCTCCCCCCTCTCGCTCTCTTTCTCTCTCTCCTCTCTCTCTCCTCTCTCTCTTTCTCTATCTCTCTTATATATTGAGTCACCTTTGACTTTAATGTGTATAGTGTGATATTTGATAAATAAAGGATTGTTAACAGTCAACGTTAAAAGTCTCTCTCTCTCTCTCTCTCTCCTCTCTCTTTCTCTCTCTCCTCTCTCTTGCTCTTTCTCTCCCCTCTCTCTCCTCTCTCTCTCCTCTCTCTCTCTCTCTCTTTCTCTCTCTCCTCTCTCTTGCTCTTTCTCTCCCCCCTCTCTTTCTCTCTCCTCTCCCCCCCCCCCTCTCTCCTCTCCTCACTCTCTCTCTCTACAATGAGACTTGCAGATGGAGTTTGTGCTTGTAGTAATCACTGTGTGAATCAGTGTGTAACTATGATAAAGTCTGAGAGACAGACAGACAGATGGAATCAGCACATAGATGCAGCAGACATGACTCCATCAGCCGGAGGAAATACCCCGGGGTTATAATCACTGGAGAAGGCGTTAGATTTTGTTGAATTACAGAATATAATGATGCGTCTGAGCCAAAATCTGACTTGTTAAGTTTATGGCAAGATGTCCAAATATTATAACAAACGGATCTCACATAGACGTACACACACACACACACACACACACACACACACACACACACACACACACATACGCATACACAGAGTGGAGTGTTCATGTTCTTTCCACAGCCAGAAAAAGTGAAAAAATAAACAATTGAAATAAATTAAGTAATATCCGAATCTGATCTGAGCTATGATTTATTATTATTAGAGATGCACCGATACTAAATTGCTCAGCCGATACGGATAACCGATTATTCAGAGTGATATCGGCCGATACGGATACCGATAGTTCTGCCTTTTATGCCTTCTTTTAAATTAATAGAAATTAATTCCACAATTCTAAAAGAAATGCAAATAAAACCTTTATTCTCTCCATTTCAACAAGTAGTTTCAGAGTAACTGGTCTCATAAACAGAAAACGCATTACTCTAATGAACATGAACACATGAACTAAATACTGAAGATTAAAGTAAGATTTCTTAACTTATTGAATGTTATTAATTCATATTAACATTGACTGAATTCAATGTGCCTCCTGTTAGTCTCACATTCACTCACCACACACAAAAGCATTTCTACTTCATCACTGAACATCAAACTGGTCATATATAATATCAATTTTTTTAAGTATTAGCATTAACTGGATATGAAATATAGTACTCTACAAATATATTTTTCTGTGCAATATATACTTTTTTGTCAACTCCTTTCCATTTAAATCTTTCCACAGTATATTGTAAGCCTGAGGCGCCCTCATGTGGACATTCACTGTAAATGCATATATGATTTTTTATTTTTTTATTTATTTATTTTTTTAAAAATCTTAATACTTTGCAATCATGTAGATAATTGTGTCCTTTTCTTGTGATGTTTGTGCTTGAGACTGTACAAGTAAGGATTTCATTTCATGTAGTACACTGTACTTGTGCACGTGGAAATAAACTTGAATGTGTTTGACATTCAGTTGTGTGTGAGGCTGCATGAGAGTTAAGATCACCCTGCTGCGTTTTGAAGAGGTGATTATTAGTATGAATAATTAATTCTTCATCTTCTTAATAAAGTTCAGGAACAATAATAATATAGGGATGCTTACTGCGTGCACATTTTAACGATTTGTATAATTTAACAATTGTAGAAATCCATTTTTAGAAATGAGTGTTTTTTTGTTGTTGTTGTTGTTAGTTTTGTGTTAATTAGAAGGTAGAGTAATAATTCATTAAACAATTTTAGGCATAGTTACGCAAAGAAGAAGAATTTGTTCAAACTGGTTTAGCCAACCAAAAAAAAAAAAAAAAAATGGAAATGAGCCTTTTCCGAGATGAAAGAGTCGACTCCTTCTTGTTGAGCCGAATCAAATGATGTGACTCACTGTATAGAGTCGGAATTCCCATCATGACTACACACACATTGAAGATCCGCGATTCTGACTAGAATAAAGAGGTCACTGAAGATGGATGGATTGCTGAATGAATGAATGAATGAATCAATCAATCAATCAAGCAAGCAAGCAAGCAATCAACCCATCAATGAATCAGTGCTCTCTGTATTCTGTATAAACAGTGAATAGGGTGCAGTTTCTGACCTCGGCCTCTAGATGGCGGTATTATTACAACCATCCTGTTTACACGTTACCAAAACGTCGGCGAAGAAGAAAAAAGGGCGCATCGGAGGCTGAATCCAAAATCGCTTCTTATCGGACTACATAGTGAGTGGTCCACTACATTCCAAGTACCCTATGTAGTGCACTTGCATAGGGAATATGTAACAATTTGGAACTAATCTTGACACCTCGCTGCTAATGGATTAGCAAGCGTTCCTTCCTTTAGCTTAGCCTAGTTAAAAAAAAAACCTTCCGGATGAACACAGAGCTGTACGGTGTTTATTGTTTAGGTAAATATGTCGTAAATGTTTCCAACTAGCCATGTTTGCATTTTTTCGCTCTGTTTGTAAATAAAGGAGGTTCGGAAGCTCGCGGAGAAGATAAGAAGAAACGGTTGGAGGTAAGCACGCACGCGACGCGAGTCGATTAGCCATTGCTAGCTAGCAACGCTTTGCTCAACCAGCGTTCATTCTTCCGCAGAGACGAAGCTCGGCTGTGTATTTATTTATTTATCTAGCTTTAAGCTAGCAAACTTGGTTTTGTTGTTTAGTAACCCGACTAACTAGCAGCTTTAGCTTGATTTGGCAGTGTCACGGAAGTAAAAAGTTAAAAACTGACGAGTTTCATTAAACATCGAGTCAGAATTATTACTGTAACTCACTAGCATCAGCTTCGTGATATTGTGTGTATATATATATGTAATATTTAAGAAGGAAATGTTGAGTGTTTGCTAATTTTGTGCCTGTTTTTAAGTTGTATCCTGGACACTTTGTCATGCAGACCCTTATCATCATATATATGAGTCACTTTTTTTAATATAAATTTGTAATTTTAACTTTCTCCGTCTACAGCCTTAATTAAAGGAAAACATCATCCAAAAACTCCAAACACATTAGGTATGTGTATACTGAAGGGTTGTGATGTGTTTAGTGATTCACGTTGGTTGCTTGGTGGTGTATTTTCATTGTTTCTGTGAGAAGTTAGTACTAGGGTTGTCCTGATACCGTAAACATGCATTGCGATACTACACCAGATGAAGTATCACGATACCACGCAGCATCGTGTTCATTCATAACTCAAAGCTACAAAATGAACCAGATTTTACACAAACGTGTCGATTTTTAAATCAATGAAAACACACAAACCGGTTTTTCCTTTTGTAACTAATCATTCATAAGTGTCGCGTATTTCATCTGTTGTTCCCCAGAGCCGTGAAATCATGCGACTGGGTTTCTGAATTGTCGTCAGAGAACTAAGAACGAACACAATGTTAGAAATACGTAACTGAGTTTGGAAATAAAATCGGGGCGGTTAGGTCGCTTACTAGCAAAGAGGAAATCTTTACAGGTTAAGGTGAAGAATTTCGGTTAAAATGATGTTTCTGAGCTTTGTGGATTCTGCAAAAGCAACGATGCGTGTCGTTTTAGCGAAAATAGTACTAGCTGACGAACGTATGACATAATTTGCGGTACGGACGGTTAAAAATATACAGTGGCATCGGCGGTATTTTGACGCTTTAGTATCGCGAAACTACCGTAGTACCGGTGTACCGTACAACCCTAGTTTAGTGTTTGTGTGCCGCTCTGACATCATGGGGTGAAGTTCGAGAACACAGCGCGCTTATGTGACGTATTTTCAGTTTTGTTTCCACATCGTTGCTCAAACACGCTCAGAAATGACACACGATTCCGACTTTCGAGTTCCGTCAAATGCAGAATAAGACTAGTATCCGCCTTTTTTTCTACGCTCCGTGACTCTTTGTGTGAATTATGGGAGGTGTGTTCGTCAACTGGACATCGGGGTGCTCATGTGTAGTATTGCTGGGCATTGTGACCAATTTGACGATTCCGATTCTTGTTTATATGGTTTCGTTTCGATTCAATATTGATTAATTATCAGTATTTCATCTAAAATGTTAGTTTTGCAGACATGGAATCCATGTTTTAATATAAATGCTGATAACTGAAACCCTCCTGCTTAGCTGTCTTACTGAAATATACATTTACATTAACAATAGGGCCCACCCAATTATGTTTAATTACTTCTTATTTTTACTTTGAGTATTATAAATATGTGCATACAATACACACAACGTAAGTACAAACTGCTCATTACTGTAAAAAAATAATAATAAAACATTGTAAATGTGTAACAGAAAAATTTAACAGCTTGAAACCTTTAAAAAAAATAAAACCGTATTCAAATCACGAGATGGCGACATCTTCAGGACGAGAGGCGAACTACAGATAATATTCACGTCCTCAAGTAAAGCAAGCGCATTAATGAATCAATTCAGGGATTTCCCGAATCGATATCATTTCATTAAATTGTAGATGATTAAAATCGGAGAATCGATATTTTTTACCCAGCCCTAATGTAAAGCAGGTCCAGGGCGCTTTTGTAGTCACGCAGCTACAATACTGTGGATGGTCATTAAATTAAGGATAAAAAAAAAAGATGACGACGACGATTATTATTAGTAGTAGCGTTATCTGAGCTCTGCTAGTGTTTTATAGCTACAGCCCTAGGGAGATAAATTAATAAAGAGTAAGAAAGACTGTTGTTTCCTCTATAGAGGTAGAGAATGCAGTAAGGTAAAGCAAGACAGACATGACTGTACAATCGCTCACAGGAAACGTCCACCTTAACCTTAGGTCTGTTTATGTAGCAACAAATGAAGTTTCGCCTGGTCGTAAGCACAGTCACGAACAGCACATGTTCCTGAGCTTCGTAACGTAATTTCGTAATGATACGAAGCAACAAACGGTATTCGTTTTTAACACACACGAATCGCGACATAAACAACCCCTCCTGCTTTCAGAGCAAGCCAGTCAACGCCGCGCTACTACTTCCGGTATAACTTATAATGTATACCGTAATCGATTTTATTTTTACATAAAAATTTAGTTTGTTTGTTTTGTTTTTCAACAGTGTTAAACCTGAGCATATCATATGTGTCACCTGGAGGGTTGCGACAATGGCAGATGACAAAGATGTACTTCGAGACGTGTGGTTCGGCCGGATACCGGCGTGCTTCATGCTTTATCCAGATGAAGTCACGGAGAGAGAAGCAGAACCGTTTTATGTGAGAATCTCCAGCACTCTGTATAACCCTGGGATTGATGTACCGAAACACTTTAATTGCTCGACCCTTGTACAGGAAAACGAACGTGTGCAGGCATCCCATTTAGGATTCTTTAGAGTGAATTCATCGCTGTTGGTATACTGTGCTATTTCATGGTTTCTCAGCTTAAAGAAAAATGATTGTCTTTAATTCCTCCATATAGGATTAGTAGAAGTTACTTATCTTATAAAGATAAGCCTGCAAGATGAGTCTTTGTGTCAAACAAGCTAAGACTAATAGCTCCCTGAAGGCTCTCTTCTGCCGGCATATAAATGGGATGGGGGTTTTATTCTCAACACCGAATCATGTCTGCTCTCTGGTAGTTTTATACAAATGAATTGTACAAATATTACTCGTTTTTTGGGGGGGTTTTTTTGGATGCATCGTTAACCATGATTGTGTTTTTAGGCTGAAACGATCCTCTAGCTAGCATAATGATTGTTTGTTCCACCCTTTCTGCAGCTCCTCCTTCCGAGGATCAGTTATCTGACGCTAGTGACCGACAAGGTCAAGAAGCACTTTCTGAAAGTCCTAAAAGCCGAAGACGTAGAGGAAATGTGGTTTGAATACGAAGGCACACCTCTGAAATGGTAGGAAATCCCAGAGTTTCTGATTCGTTGTATGATGTGTGTTTAGAGGAGCGTCAGGAAAATATTTAAGCCGATTATAGATTTATATCAAACACAGAGGTATTACCACTAGGTGGCAGCACAGACCAGGTTTTATAATATTAAAGCAACGATTCCTATTACGCACCAGTTATATTAATGCTGTTCTGATTCCCTTTGGGCATTTGTTTGTGTTTTTTTAAAGGCACTATCCAATCGGAGTATTGTTCGATCTCCATGCTTCAAATACTGCTCTCCCTTGGAGTATCACTGTACACTTTAAGGTACGTGATCAGCTATCACTAGATTATAATTGCTTGGTGTTTTTCCCCCCATTAAGCAAGCAGTTGCCAAATAATATTTGAACATCATGATGCATATTACAGCATTTTCCTGATCGAGACTTGCTCCGCTGCTCCTCGAGCGTCGTGATAGAAGCCCATTTTATGTCCACCGTTAAAGAAGCAGACGCATTCAAGCACAAGAGCCAGGTCATCAACGACATGCAGAAGAAAGATCACAAGCAGCTGTGGATGGGCCTGCAGAACGGTGAGTCACGTAACTTTAGTAGCAACTTCAATCACGTCCGCTCTATTTAGAGCAGTAATTTGTGTCTTTGGGTCGTTTAAAAGGGAACCAATCCCGAAACGCAGACGTGCACAGGCGAAAATCTGAGACCGAAAACTAAAGCAATACAGATGAGGGGAAAACGGAAACAGCTTGCTGTCTAATTTGAATAATTTAATACTCACTGTTGAAAGTGAAAGGGCTGGATGGAGTTTCAGGACACAACTGTCTTGGTGATGTTTAGCTTGGCAGCATGTCGTAAACATACTGACCTTGCATGTCTCCAAAGAACAGGAAGAATCGATAGGGAGGGAAACCGGGACAGGAAATGGAGTGAAAGTTACAGTAGCGGACCTGGGATTGTAACGTAATTCACCAGCTGAGACCCGTCTCTGTTATTTCCTGCATTCACCAGCTGCAGTATAACAAATTGTCAGCCAAAAAACAAACACACACAACAGTGAACACATTGCTAGCTGATTTCTGGCGTGCACCACTTTTATATCATGACGTTATTTTACATTCGGGTGTTGAGCACTGGATTCTGATTGGTCAGTAGGGCAGAAGTTCTGAGAGTAGTTCTGGCTGCATCTACAGTATACGTTAGGGCTTGGCGATATGACCAAAAAATACCATATCACAGTACTTGCGGACATTTCTATAATATTCGATGCACATCACGATATATATAATTTAGCTAACAAACTGTGTGCAAAACGGTAGTAAAATAAACAAAATAATGTTAAACTGCCTTTGATGGTACTTTTTTTTTTAAATGCCTACAAAGACAAAAAAAGTGTTTTATTTTTTTAATTACGTCAAATCAGTGGCATCTGTTCAATACTGTTTAATTATTAAACACATCAGAAAATACGTCACTATACCAACAATATCTTTGAAAAGCGTATCGTGTAATCGTTTATCACAATATCAATATTGTATCGATATATCGCCCAGCCCTAGTATACATACGTTATGATTTTTTTTATAGTAACAATTACACAGTATGATGGATGCACCATATTAACAGGTGGAATCATCGATATGGTGAAGAGACATTTATTTAGCGTTTATAGAAGGAGTCTCCGATGTTAGTCGGAGGTAAAAGCTATACTTTAAAGTTTTACGACACTGTAAAAGTCTTGAGGACGGAAGGCTTTCCGGTTTCTCAGTAACATGGCAAGTTGTGTGTGGTTGGGGGTTTTTTTTTTGTTTTGTTTTTTTTATTTTTTTTTTTGGTCTTAACATTAAAAGAGAGACTGGTGCAGGAAGGACTGTTTATAGCTGCTATAATATAAATGGTCATTTGCTTTCACAACATTACATGTAACTCAACGGTTCAAAAGTATGATGTCTTTAATTATTAGTAAAAAAAATTTAATCCTTGGCAAATTGCTGCGGTATAAGAGGAACAGAACGCTTCAGGACACAGTGTTATTGGAAAGTAATAAACTTTAGGATGGTAACAGTGGGTTGGAGGAAATGTCCATGAAGATCCACTCAGCACTTGGATGTGGAAGAGTCGCTACGATCCTGCTGTTTATAAGACGTGTAACCAAATGAACAGAAATTTTTAACCCTGGACTTCTGTGAAATTAGTAATTTGGGATTTAGTAATTTTTGTGTTCTTGGTGTGTGTCGTTTAGGGTTTGTTTGTTTTTTTGCACTTTTGTATTAGTTTAGCAGCTACATATGATGATTTTTTTTGTTGTTGTTGTTTCTTACAGATAAATTTGACCAGTTCTGGGCCATAAATCGCAAACTGATGGAATATCCAACTGAGGAGGGCGGCTTTCGATATATTCCTTTCAGGATATACCAGGTAATTTATCTTGTATACTGAAGTGCATTTTGCGACCAGCCTGACACACGTGAATGGCACGCTGCAGTACATACGTTACCAGTAGATGGCGCTCTCGGTTGTGTTTTTGCAGTTTGTTATGGTGGAAAGGAAAAGGAAACTTGTAGTATTTATTGAATAGGAAATCATCACTGATGGAATTAGTTAGGCCGGGAATAGTCTTCTCTGTCTAGAAAGGTGGTGTTTGATTTAAGACATCTGGTATATGTTTATTCTTTAGCGTTCCACTTTAGCGTCGGTCCCCGGAGAAAACGCTAAATGAATGAAGAGCGAATTGCAAACTGCTCTCTCATAATATTGGAAAACCTTTAAAGTCGACTCGTGCGTCGGTTATTTATTTCTTAATTTGTACTTGCTTTGAGCGCTTCAAGTAGGACCAGTTCACTTGCCACCGCAGGTGTAATAGGCCATGGGTTTCAGGATTTAAATAAAATGCTTTTTAAAGGGACATTTTGGTATAGTTACAAAGTATACGGTAAAATTTTCGTAAGGATTATAAGTCGTCTGATCTGTCTGTTTTTACACTGAGTAAATGTGTAGACTTGTGTGCATTTTAGATTATTTTTTAAATTATTTTTACACCAGTGATTCCAAGAAGCTGACATCACTTAAGTTACTGGGAATCCCTAAAAGTGTTAATAATATATTAGAAGTAATTATGTACAAATTTCTAGCATACTATACATTTAATAAAGGTAATAATAAAGACCAAAAGCTACAAATATGTGGGGATAGTGTTTCTAATGTTTTATCATTTAAATGGCTTGCAAATTTACCCATAATCTTCCACATTGTTGCTATGTTCGCTGTTATACTAAACCTGTATATCAGCATGGTTCACATTTTACCTGGACAAAAAGGGTAAACAAATGTATTAAGATATAAAAAGTTTTTTTGATTGATTGGTCAAATGCTGTCATACAGACATCCTGATAAACGTCTCTGGCTGAATTGATGTCTCTACTGGAACAAAAATCTTCAGTAAAAGTCTAGTGGCTGTCTGCCAGCCACAATTTGTTACTCTTGGAAAGTTTAAGCAAGGGATTATCACTGTTGTAATCTGCCATCTTCTAGGGTAAAATCACTTCCATTTGGCTTCCTGTTCACTTTGCTTGCACCCTACGTAGGATAAAATGCATTGGAGCTGACCATCCTAATGAGTGCCCTTATGCATAGTGTTGAGATATATTTGAGTTTCAGCCACAGGTGCACAGCTCCATGCGCTTTTGTTTTTAGCATCTGATAGGGTTTGCACTCAAACGAGTATGTATATGAGCCACAAATCACAGATCACGTGATGCTTGTGAACAACTACCCTACCTACGGCTTTTTCATACGAGATTCTTTTTTATTACACCTTGGTGACTAGGAACAGGAAATTGTTCAACCATGATTTCCTGATTCACAGGGGTATAAATAAGGTAAAGCATATTCCAAATTTCCTTAGTCATTCATAACAATGGGTAAGACCGATGAATATAGCTGTGATGTGCGGCAAAAGGATGTTGAGCTTCACAAAATGGGGAGTGTCTAAGAAAATAGCAGAAGAATTGAAAATGCCCATTTCCCCCCATGAGGGCAATAATTAAGAAGTTCCAGTCAACTGGAAATGTTATGAATCAACCTGGAAGAGGGTGTGTGTCTATATCGTCTCAACACACCGTGAAGAGGACGGTTCAAGTGGACAAAAAATCTCCATGGATCACAGCTGGAGAACTGCAGAAGTTAGTTGCGTGTTGGGGTCAGAAAGTCTCCAGAACTACAATCTGAAGTCACCGACATCACCACAAGTTGTTTGGAAGGGTTTCAAGAACTCTACTCTCATCCAAAAACAAACTTGAGCGTCTTCAGTTTGCCAGACACTACTGGAACTTCAAATGGGATCGGGTTCTATGGTCAGACGAAACCAAAATAGAGCTTTTTGGTAATAAACACCAGAGGTGGTTTTGGCGCACAAAGAGAGGTAGCCATATGGAAAAGTACCTCATGCCCACGGTTAAATATGTTGGTGGCATATGGTAAAAATGCCGGAAAGCTTCAAATGGGCCGTGGTTGGATCTTCCAGCAGGACAATGATCCAAAACTTACATCAAAATCAACACAAAAATGGTTTACTGACCACTAAATCAAGGTCCTGCCATGACCATCCCCGTCCCCTGACTCGAACCCCATAGAAAACCTGTGGAGTGAACTGAAGAGGAGAGTCCACCAGCGTGGACCTCGAAGTGTGAAGGATCTGGAGAGATTCTGTATGGACGAATAGTCTCAAATCCCTTGCCGTGTATTCTCCAACCTCATCAGGCGTTATAGGAGAAGACTCAGAGCTGTTATTTTGGCAAAGGGAGATGGCATAAAGTAAAAGGGTGCCAATAATTGCTGCACACCTATATTTAACAAAGTTTTTTTTTTTTGATAAACCTGTATTGTGTGCACTTCTTTGATATCCTCGAGAGCACAGTATTTTTCTAATAAAGAAAAAATAATAATTAACAAAAGATCAAAAGGTTAAACAATGAAGACACTTTTTCACAGCTTTCTTTGCTCATATTTACCAAGGGTGCCAATATTAGTGGAGGGCACTGTGCATAAATCGCTGTTGAGCCAACTATTTGACTTTGTAGCTGTACTGCGTCGTACCTAATTTGCCTAGCATTAAGAGAATCTCAATTCGTATGTTGCTTGTTAACCTGCGGCGTTGTCGCTTGTCGCTGTCGCCAGTATCGTGGCACACTTGCAAAGAAAATAAAGATGTCAACGCAGGATAAACTTTGTCTGTCCTTCAATTATAATTAAATCAATTATAATTAAAGTAATGAAATTCTGAACAATTTAATAGATGATAAAGCTATGATTGTGTCCTCAGTTAATTTCAGTTGTTGGCAATGCGTCGTTCTTAATTGCTTAAAAACGATTGTTGCCGGTTCGTTTATCGGAACCTTCCGACATGCTGATCTTTTCCAAGACGTCACGTGATATTAGGTGACCCGAAATGGCTTCTAGTTCTGAATCAAGGTCCACATCTTGCTCTGAGTGGAAAACGTGTGCGATTGTGTCTAGACTAATTGCATATAGCGCATCCAGATTTAGTGTGCGTTTTTAAAAATGTTTACACGCTAGTGATAAGCTTGAAATCTTGAATTTTTGTTGACATTTACAGTACAGACTGGGATCACATGCTTAGGGCACACGATGTTCACAACGTGACTCTCGTTCAACTTCCCTAAGTAGATTTCTACATTAGAACCTCCAAGCAAGAAGCCGAAGCTTTACTTAGGAACAAAAGGTCAGTTTGAAGCGTACCCTTCCCTGCACTCTGTGTTCGGATAAAGACTAACAATGCTTCATTACCCATGTGGTCTCTTGCCAGCTTGTGTGTCTGGGAACTGAAAAGAAAGTGTCTGCACACGCAGTATCACACTTCTCATCAGTATTAATGATCCTCTACGCCAGTATTGGCCTTAATAATTGATTGTGACGTTTTAAAAATGCATCAAAGTAGCTGTCACTTATCGCACTCTCTCCGCTCGGGCCCTACGGATAACCGTGCGCAAGTCGCCGCTAACTCATGTGGTGAGTCAGGTTTTCTGGTAAGGCGATCTTGCAACGACGTATCCTGAGCCACCTTCTCTTCCTGGAGCTCGGGGATTTTAGTTACAGTTGCAACACCTGAGCCATCCATGTCGATGGTTTCCTTTTCACACTATTTCACACCGTTGGCTCATATTGTTAGTCAGCCTGCTGTTTGACATCGTCAGTCGCTGACTGCCTGTGAAACCGGGGCGAAAAACTGAACCTCGTCCAGCACTCGACACCTTGGAGATCAAAAGGCAAGGCCTTGCACGGAAGGAGAGTTTTATTTCCAACCAGGCTTCTCAATTCACGCTTGATTGCACCGAGTTGTTTTTAATGCAAATAGATACAGACTATAATTTAAGGCAGCTGTCAAAGTTCAGTTTAATAATTAGTCCCTCTAACGGAAAAAACTAATCAACATGAAATTGTATCCTCTATCCTCCTGTGTATGCAAATCTTTCTTCTAGCGATCATACAAATTTTTGTAACTGATGTAAAATCTCCTTACGCAGGCTCATGAAGAGTTCTGTCCATGTCTCAATATTTTCTCTATGAAACGTAACTGCACTTAAGTCAGGCTGTTTCAATGTGTATGTTATTTGGGGTGTGGTGTTGCCATGGTGTTTTTTTTTTTTGTTTTTTTTTTGTTTTTGTAAAAGGACATTTCCTCTTTGGATCCCTGATTTGGTTTCAACGCAGGATGAAACCGGTTCTCACACAAAAATTGCTAGACACTGTTTAGTCATTGCACAGTGCTAACATGAAGCTGGATAACACTCGCCCAGTCACAATGATGTGGGGATCCCCGGCTTCCCGCTCGGCCTGCAGCCGGGGGCGGATCTGGCACATCTGTACGATTACGAATCCACAAATAGTTAACCATTTTCCCCTATGACTTGCCAAATAATGGGGAGCAACGCACTGTGAAATGGATTTACTGATTTGGAAACCAAGCTGCTACTTTTTTTTTGTTTGGGTTGGGTTTTTTTTTTTTTGGATAGATTGATGGGGTGTAAAGATGAAACACAAAAGTGTGTGAACGTTGTTCTTTGAAGTGAGAGAACACTTTTGCATTAGATCTGACTAAATGATACTTGAAGCTGGCTCCTCATGTTCTGACAACACCGCTAACGTGTCTGCTCAGAGGAGAGCATCCAGTCTGTATGGTACCCCAGGGTCTGTAAAGAGTAAACTATCTGGACCACCAACATCTGTCCCACTCGGGACAAGGAGGCGTCTTTTTGCTCCGGTCAATCATTTTGCTCCGCCTCTTGCCATAACATTCCTCCATTCTGGAGTCGGAAGAATAAACGGCGTTGCTCGGAAGAGAATGGTGGATAATGGTGTTATTTTGAGAATCAAGCCGGATAGGGTTAATTAACTTGGATCAAAAAACCTCTGACTACCTTTACGTGTCCTGCTGTCATTCTGACACTCGAGTATTTATGGAACCCATATTAGACCTTACTTAACATGGCTGTTTTATTTTGTTTGTTTATTTTTCGTTTGTTTATTCTTAAAGAACAAAGAGTTCATCAGAAATGATTTGAAATCAGTTTAGAATGAAACTTTGGCTTTATCAAAGCCAAACCTTTTAGAGTCAAAGACAATCCAGATCATTGGTCAATCTTGTAGTAAAGTTTTGTGCAAATGTTTTCTTGGACAAAACCCCGAGTTAAAAGTTCCCTCCACGTTCAAAAAGTTTTGTTGATGCTGGCTTTCTTCCTACTGCCATGTGTCCACCCCGGCCAGGCAGAAATTATTACGTGTATTTGTGACACATCAGTTTCGGTGAGCCTTGTACCCTGTTAACGTGGGCGGGTCAATCTAGATGAAGACACTCCCATCAAGATAGACACTTTTTATTTTTTTTAAAACAGGACAAAGGTGAAGTAAAGGTCAGAAGTATTAATTTGCAGTGACTTGTTCAGTCTAGGGAGCCAAATCATGTGAGTAAAGATAAATAAATAGGGAGAACCACCGCTTTTTCCTTTCGTTTGTCCCTCATCCGTATGGTTTTAATTTATTTCTAATAGGATGTAGAAGGGCGTTAAATTCTGTTAGACAGGTAAAGAGCTGCTGGAAGCGCTTACAGATATTTGTGTGTGTTCTGTAGACGCTGAGCGACAGGCCGTTCATTCAGAAGCCGTTCCGGCCCGTTTCTTCAGAAGGCCACGCCCACACCTTGGGAGATCTGCTCAAAGAGATGTGCCCTGCTGCCGTATGCCAGGATGGTAGGTCGTCACAGTTAAATGCACGTACACACACACACGCACGCACACATTGAAGTTTGATGGTAATATTTTCTAAGATGTTTTGTTTGACAGGAAGTTCAAAGACTCTCCATAAAGCGTCATCATTTTTATTGTGAAGCAGCCCTGCTTAGATTTAATCCAAAGATTAAAAATATGCGTGACAAAGAGGGTGAGAGAAGAAGAAAACAGAAGGAAGGAGAAAAAGACGGCAGGAGGTATGAATAAGGGTCAGAGCCAAAACAGGAGCTGTGTGGCTTTCTCCTCAGAGGAAGTCAGATGTGCTCCACCATGCAGGCTGTCCCACCTGCGGGTGCTGTGTTCCTCGCTGCCATTGTCCTCTTATCTGAGACGGCACATGAAAGTAAAGGGACCACTACACACACACACACACACACAGACAAAAACACAGACACACTCTCCATTTCTCCCAGCAGTGGCATTAAAGTGAAAGTGCCTTTGCTGTTTGTTTGGGTTCTTTCACTTCCCTGTTGAGGAGATGGAAGTCGCAGATAAACGGTGTGTTTAGATCACGCACTCTTTTTACAAATACAATGTATTCTGTGTCTCCTATGTCTAATTGATGTAAACGTTGAGTAGTAAAGCAGGTTTTTTTTTTTTTGTGATAAGTGGTCAACCGATCGTTTCCCGTACGTTTTTATATATATAGTTCATGGAAAAGCTTTGATGTCAGCGAAACCTCAAGGATGACTTAGTACAACACGCTGGGTTAATTTAGCCGGGGATTCCCACGAAGAAAACGGCAAGACGGGGCCAAGAATGCTTTTCGCCCACCAATGCTAAGATCAACAATTGCTGTTAATTAGCATCTGGTCTCAGACACAAAAGAGCACTCTACTCATTTGGCTGTAAGCAGTTTCAAGTGGATAAGCAGAGACACGCAGCCGAGTGTAGCATCTCCTACGCTTTTCAGTATGTGAGATTTCAAAACGTCAACAAGCCAATCTTTGAGAATTGAGAAATCCCCACGCTTTATAAGTCAGTCGGAACAGTGAACGATTTTTTTTTTTTTTGGCTTTATTTTCAAATATTTTTAACCATCCTCTTAGAAACTGAGCAATGGTGGTATTATTTCAAATAAATGATTTGCTCAGAAAAGCCCCCGCCCATCGAACCTTCACATCAGCCCACGCTGTTAGTGGGGAAACCTACAGCTGGCCCACACCCACCTATCCACACTCTGCATCACTACTGTGCTGTCAATCTTCACAGCACACTAAGAGCGTGCTCTCTTTCAGATCTCTCAGACTGAGTGTGTGTGACAGAGATGGGGCATTCCAGTTCGCCACGCGGAGCATTTCATCGATCGTCTCAGACCATTGCAGTGGAAAGGGGTCACTATTAGAAAAGTATTCCGGTCTGGAATAAACAAGTCAGATTTACTCAAACTTTCTGATTTCCACAGGATCCTGTCATAGATGTTGCGTATGCGTTCGTCTCGTACGGCTCGTACTCGGCCTCTCGGGCCGTGTAAATGGGCAGAAATGAGGAGTTGTGGTTTGAACAAATAGTGTTGGCCATGCTTGAGCAAGAACATTGTAATGTTTGGGCTCTCGGGCTCTGCAGCACTCGACCGCAGTGTGCTGTGTGTATCAACAGCAACCTCAAGGCACGGCAAGAGAAAGCAGTTAAATGTTCTGCTCTTCTGAGGCCTTTTTTCTTTTTTCTTTAGTGTTTATGATTAGCATCTGGATTTAATAATTCTGTTGAATGAAGAGCCTGTCTTAGAGAATTCTTCCTGCCGAATATATTTTCAGATATATAGTGATACGAATATTTGTAGATTTTTATCCAAATTTAAATAATTCTGTATTAATTGTTGCCAGATTTAAAAAAAAATAAATCAATAAAAATTGTCACAAATGTAGGACTCCATGTTGGCCATAATACGTTTTCAGTAACTCGTTTTCTTTCTGAACCTCCAGTTTATTGTACAAAGTAAAAAAAAAAAGAGAGAGTTTTTAATACTGTCTGTAATAATTAAGGGCTAGAGCCCTTTTTTTATATATTGCTGGGGCAATATAACGAAATAATATTAATTTGTGATAAATGACGTCACAGTACACTTTTTTTGAGATGTTACTATTTGTATTTTGATTATTTATTTATTTATTTATTTATTTTTAGACCAAATGTTCAACAAAAAAAAAAAACCAGCACTTTCAGAAGAGAAGAAAAGATGACATTTTGACCATAAAAACAAAGAGTAAATGTAAATTAGACGATAATTAGAAAGTGATTAATAATCCTGTTTGTCACAATATTCGCAGTTTGATCAAGTGTGAACATCTTTGGCCGCGCGGAACCTTTTCGCAGTCCTTGTTTCAGTCATCAAAAGTACTGTTTTTGTGTGTTTGTTTTTAATTGTTTACTATCTTTTTTTTTCACCTCTTTCTTGTTCTTTTTTTTTCTTCAGGGTTGATAAGTCAAAAAAAAAAACAAGCCTGACCCTTGACATTCTAGCTTTGCCCTTTAGTTCTCATTTCCATACGAGTGCTACTCATTAAGTACTACTTATCTTGGCAGTCTATAGGTACAAGAGAAGGTGATGGGTGTGGCCAGGTAGAAGACGCGTCAGTGTTTTTACTGTAGTTGCAAATAACCTCACAGGTGGGCGGAAGCTCAAAATGACAAACTGCTCCATTGAATACTCAAAACCAATAATGCTTACACGTCAGATGCTTACTCTTTCAGCATTTCTGTGGCCCTATTTGAGATAGTCTTGAGCCAGAGTCCAAGTCTCCTGGTTTGGCACAAGCTGTAGGATTGAATAGACAGACGTTATCTGTAAATAGACGCAAACCCTTCTCCTACTCATACGAGTGCTTTTTATAAAATAAAAAGATCCACATTTGTTCAGAGATATGACATGACTGTTTACTCCAAAATGGCCATGTTCTCCCAGTAAATCGCTGAAGGAATAACCATGACGTACTCACTTCCAGATTATCTGCTTTTGTGTTGCTGGCTCATCTCTGTACTCTGTACTCCATGACTTCAGGTTTCAGTTCTGTTATGCCTCTTCTGCTTGTAAGCAAGAAAACTTTGATAAACAAGTAGTAAGGCTGTTCAGTAGAACCGGAGGTGTTAGTGCTCGTCAGTGCATTCCAGGTATAAGGAGACGATGGTTGCATCATTTTAGTTGTGTTGCGATTTGGTGGAATATTGAGAGAGTTTCCTAGCGGAAGGAAGTCCATGCAGTTCAGTCCAAGCGTACGTGTAAATAAATACGTCTGTAGTGGGAAGCTGTGCGACCATTGTCCTCTGTTTGTACAGTGAATGGAGCACCGACGCCACATCCCCTTGCTGCGTTCAGAGCTGGTTTTAAGGTTTCCTGTTTCGGCGGTGCCACCAGTCACTCGCTGCGCAAACGCCATCAACAGGTGTTGTGAAATGTCAACTCTTCATCTGCTCACGCAGCATGATCGTTTCGAATACTGAGAAATTGTTACGCAATCGAGTTTTACTTGTACCACTGCACCCATTTTTATTGGGTTTAATGTTAGAGGTTTCAGAATGTATAGAAAAGAAACTGGTGGGTAGAAAAGACATTCTGATGACTTAATTAGCTTTGACCTGATTGTCTTCAGACCGTGCGCTGTATAGTTTTATGCACAAAAATAAGACGGAAAGTAAAAATGCTGACTCCTACCTTGAGCTTTTCTTTTTTTTTTTTTTTTTTTTTTTTTTTTTTTTTTTTTTTTTCTTTTTTTTTCTTTTTTTTCCATCCTTCCTTCTTCTGTTTTTCCAGACCAAATAGATGTTTTTTGGGAGTCTATATGACTGATACTGACACCAAAATGAGTAATCTACTTAGTATTAATCAGTCAGGGAGTTCACAAGGCATTTAATTTAGCTCTTTTCCCAGTTTACATATAGGCCATGAAAAGAACTGGTTGATTTTAAATGAAGTGCGTTCGTTAGCTACATCAATTACGTTGGATCAATGACGAGCGAGTTTTGTTCCACCTTGGCAAAGCGTTTCTGTACAGCAATAAGCAAAAATAAGTTTTATTTTCTCAGAGCACATATTAATTGTAAAATATGTCTGGAATATGTCCTTTGTAATTAGCATAAGTACATTAGACTTGCTACCGTTGTATCACATGATATCAGATGTTGATATTGGACAGTATTGGACCATAACACCATTATAAATTTTTTTTAAAAAATCTAGAGTTACAGGTAGCTTCGTCTTACGAGCTCGGGTTACTGTCCGGGCCGAATTTCTGTGCATGTTCCTCCGTGTTCTCCGGTTTCTACCACCTCCTGAAAACCTGTCAGTAGGTGGCTTGGTTACACTGAATTGCCTTTAAGTGTTTAATGTATATGTATGGTTCCATGTGATGAACTGGCATCCCATCCAGAGCCGATTCCCACCTCGCTCCCAGGGATATGTTCTGGATCCACCACAACCCAGACCAGGATAAAGTGCTAGTTGAAGGTGAATTAATCATTTACTATCACTGTAAACAATATTGATGCGAATAGACACCAAAAACCCAACACTCGGCAGGTGGTGGTGAGAGATGGAGGGAATTTGACGAAGAGTTAAATCACAGTTTGGTTTCATATTTACAAAGACCAGTCATTTTAAACATTTTTATTTCACCTAGGAACTCTGGTCAGGTTTCACATCGGAAATATCGTTCTAATATAAGTCCACTATTAAGAATTTTAAATGGTCCGTGAAGAAAATGGTGATGGAATTGATGTGTAGGAACACCTGTGGGTGTCTGCGTTCACTTTAGGATCCACTGTGCGACCGTGCTTTTTTCTTTACTGCCACTGAATTCCCCCTTTGTGTCATATTGAGAGTGAATGAGGCACCCACCCTCCGAGAGAGAAAATATGATGGTTAGCTTCAAGAGAAAAGCTGTTACAACGCCCTTCAACTTTTACTCTCTGTTTTCAGATATTGTGGTTTTGCAATTGCGGATCATTACGTGAATCTTCCTATTACTTTCTCTCGCGCTCTCTCTCTCTCTCTCTCTCTCTCTCTCTCTCTCTCTCTCTCTCTCTCTCTCTGAAAAGGAATGTTTTTGGAATCAGTTTTTGAACCCATCCCGGTTGTTTACGATTGATTGATAATTCGACGTGTCATAAATTACGTTGTTTTTTGCCTGTAATCATCTGTAATGGTTATCATGAATAACCGTTAAATGCTTTTGTTTTTTTTGGCTCACCATATTTTACTTCTGTTTAACCTTTCTGTCTCAGTGTCGGGCCATGTTTAACGGCCAAACCGCCCTTATAACGGTTATCTTGTTATGATGTGTACTTGCATTTTAGTTTTGCACCAGGGCCGGGATTAAAACCGTCAGGCTGTTAGTCATAAAGTGTCGCTAAAGCTCCGCCCCTCGCTTTACACCAGATTGAAGTTTGGTATGAGTGGATGATAAGGTGTGGCCTCCAGGAGTTGGCGCCAACTTTGTCCTGTGTGCGTCTCCGTCGTCGTTCTCGCTCGCTGTGCCCTAGCGTTAACCCCAGGCCCAATACTTGGCTCGTAGCTAAAAGATGTCACAAGTTGATTGATGGAGTCTGATTACCAAGGCGCGATCTGTGTGTGTGTGTGTGTGGGTGTTAATTACAGGTTGTTGCTGTGGACCTCTTGGATGAGAATCAGCCATAAAATAGTCAATTGCCAACATGATATTCAACTTTCATCATACAGGCGCAATATTGCGATATAAAATCAGTATCGTAATAGATAATGCCAGTACGTTTTTCTGGGATATCGTGGGCACTGTGATTATCTTTTTATTACATTTTGTTATAATTACAAACTGGAAAAATGGAAGCCACCTGATTTCCCCACTCTTCAGTGTGAACGTGAAGTTTTTCTGTATGATCATGATACATGTATTATCATGTTGCGTGCAATAAGCACACCTTTCGGTCAAATGTGAACTTAATCGAATAACCAACCCGCTACTTTTTTAACAAGCAATCAAGTACTAGTGCATTTTTCATATTGGCAGTAGGGTTTTCTTGGAAATGGGCTTTTCGAAAAACGTGTAGTAAAAACAGTGAATTTGAAGTCAAATTCACACAAGACCTTAAAACAATAATAAAATAATAGTGAACGATGAAGTAATAGTCATTGTCTGTCTTAGGCACCTTCATATTTGGTGTGCTGCTATAATTTAGCCACGCCTTGAAATGTCTTATCACTCGTACAGTTTGTCTGGAACTCGTACCAGAACGGTGTAGGATTGTGAAGGAGCGGTTTAGCTTACCAAACCCCTGTGGAAACTGTAGTGGAGTGTATATAGGATACAGACCTCAGGCTATTGGATGTGTCCGAGTCAGTTCAAGCTGGAGCAGATCACAATTCGGGTCAGCAGTAGGAGAAGGTCATCCAGTGTGCGTGTCGGTGGCTGAGCCGGCGTTTTGCTCTCCCCCTGCCGCATTAGCTACTTAACCTCACCTCCTTCCCGTAGGTCAGCAGGCTAATGTTCCGGCCTCCAGCATTCGCCCTCAACTTTCCAGCGTGAGCTCAGCGCTGATCGTCATGAGTAAAAGATGATGAAGAGACCGTGGCTGTTGTGCACTTTCCAGCACAAACAGTGGAGCTATTCATGACTTTATCCACGAGAGCCGGCCAGATTTTTGGGTATAAAATGGAGTGATGTGGTCGAGGGGTTACAGTCTACCAGCTTGTTGCACCGAAAGCATGGAAATCTAAATATTACAGCAGTGGGTTTTTCTCTTTTGTTTTTTAGAAGGAAATTTAAATGGTTTACTTTCGGTAATTAAAAAACGAACATGCACAGACTCACTGGAGCAGAGGGAGATTCATTAGTCCTTGTCAGTGACCACTGAACCCCTGAGTGCCCTCCTGTTTCTCAGACAAAATGATGGATAGACTGACTTGCAGGCACATTTAGAAAAGGAGGCAAATGGACACTTCACTGACCGACAAACTGATAAGTCACTCACAGTTCATCGGTTCATCCAACATCTCTCTCACTCACTCACACTCTCTCTCTCTCTCTCTCTCTCTCTCTCTCTCTCTCTCTCTCTCTCTCTCTCTCTCTCTCACTCTCCCCATAATAGATGATCCAAAGAAATACCAAGTGGTGATTCACGGCATTGAGCCGCTGTTCGAGACGCCCATCCAGTGGCTCAGCGAGCACCTGAGCTATCCAGACAACTTCCTTCACATCTGCATCATCCCGGCACCAAACGACTGAACTGCCCAGGTGGCCCGAGAACGACTCTGCTGCTCCAGTCATCCAGGAGGGACCCTTCCAGAAGTGTATTCACTTTCTCAAACTTCCTGCATTCACATTTGACTACTTGGCCTGCCACGCCCACTGCTCCGAGATTTGGTGGAATGGAAATATCGTTCCTTTCTTATGCATGCCATAGGGATGTAAATAACACCTTTTTCTGTCTCTATATCCGAGTATTACCTTTTTATGTAACAAATTAGCCTACTAGTTCAGATGAGATTCAAATATTTTCTCCACACTGTTTACTAATCTTTTTACATCCCTGGTATGCATTTCTCTCTCTCTCTCTCTCTCTCTCTCTCTCTCTCTCTCTCTCTCTCTCTCTCTCTCTCTCTCTCTCTGATGAGATCTCTTTACATGTTGCCTTAGAACTCACTCATCTTCACACCGGCATGATGAGGCACACTCCTGATTTTGTCCCGGTTTTGCTGAGTGATTGGTATCCCTGGGTCAAAAAGGCCAGAGCTTAAGTTTTGATCAGCCAGTCGCTGTTTCGACAGCTCACTATGGTGCTCTGAATACAATAACGATTTCAACATTAAACCTAACACTGTACTAATGTTAAGGTCTAACATTAAGTAGCTAGGCTTGCTTTTATAATGTGTAAAAAAAAAAAAAAAAACACTAATAGCAAAGTTTACTAGAATGTAAACCAGCATTAAGGGACAAATGATGCATTTATTTGTTTATCTAGCCTACCAGGCAAGTGAAAGCTCCGATGTCCTTGCCCAGTCCCATGTATTTGTTTAATAGAAACCAAACAGTTAGCTAGTCATGTGCAGCAACACGAACTTGACAAGAAGTCACTATGTCGTTGGTAATATTTTGGATACGAGATGTGTGTTCAGTACTCGCATCGCAAGTTTAAATGTTATTTGTGTTCGGCTCGAGTGTTCTTACTCGCGAGTTAACTGCGTGTTGTGCTAGCGAGACAATTATATGAGCACTTTGTGCTGGAATGTCAGCAGTGTTTCCACATAACTGCACGCTGCTGATTCAGAGACGATTGTCCGTCATCTGTGTACTCCACTTAATTTGAAAGAAATGTGAAACATGCACTGTAGTTACCGCGTCGAGGTGCATGAAGTCGATTGCATTTAAACGTGCTTAGGAAAACTTTTGTTTTGCCCAGTCAAAGTTTAACTTCTTTTTCAGGTTGTTGAATCTACATGCAACTATTAATAAAAATCTGTTTGTCCCAGGTGCTCAGCTTACTCGTATATCCATCCCAGTATTATAACGATGCCATAGGATCAAGTTTATGGTTGGATGATCAAGTATACATTAAGCTCCGCCCTCATTTCCCCAGGGACACCCGTGATTCTGCAGAATGAGGGTACACATCGGTGCACATTTTTTCAGTATTTACAGCAGCTGACTAACACGCTAATTATTCGTTTTGTAGCTTCTCTTGGAACTCGTTTATTTATCAGGAACCACTAAACCCAGATTCCCTTGGGCGGTGGGGGAGGATTATGTCTGAGTAGAAAACTGTCATTGCTCAGTTCCTAGTTGTAGGTTCAGTCCGGGAACTGGAAATGTCATTCAAACAGATCATTTCCGTAAATAATGAACTCAAATTCCAACTGTTATAACACCATACAAATATAAAGACATAGTATGGGCATTCTCATGTTTTTTTTCTTCTCGTTTTTATTTGTATTTTTATATATATATATATATATATATATATATACATATATATAAATATATAAAAAAAAAAAAACACGACAGCCAGTTCTTCATCTGTTGCAGTTAACTCTGTATGTACGAGATGTATCATGAGGTGTATGTATCATAAGAGAACTGCAGCATAATCTCCTGATCGAATGCTCAGTAAAGATTTTATCGAATTTAACACATTATAGCTGATCCAGCACAATATTTAATCAACTCTGATTATACAGCCGCTAGACAGAACTGTTTAGGCTGGCAACATTTGTTTGCGTTTATTTCGTACGGACGGGACGTGACGGAGGAGGTTGGACAGTCGAGCAGACGATTAGCAGCTGAGAATGATTATTTGCTTATAGGAATAAGTGAGTGTACACTCTCAGACAGATGGGGAGAGCGAATACTCAAACCACACCAGGCCACTTCTCAGCAAACCGACTGGAAGACCTGGGGCTTCGAAGCTTTGAAATGTGCACGTCGGGGGATTTTATTGTTTTGTATTTTAAATCGGACTCCAGATGTGCGCGTTGATTGATTGTAATCAATCTACTGAAATGTCGATGCTGAAATCTACACGTTCTTTCGGAACAAGTGTGATCAAACGAATTTTTCTGTCTTTCTTTCTTTTTATCATGCCATGGCTTGCTTTTCTGTCTTTTGCTACTTAACTTGAAAAAAAAAAATGCTTAATATATAATTAAAACAATATTTTGTAACTAAGTTACTGTCTTCAATTTAATGCTGGTGTGTGGGGGGAGATACAGTGCTAAATATCTGTTTAAAAATAAAGAAATAAGTTATTTTTTGGATTTCGATATTGTGTAGAAAAGGGACCAAATATTCCTGGAATTTCCTTTAAATAAAGTAAACAAGATTTATAATATACTAACTCACTTTAAGGAAATATTCCATCGTAGGCATGTCATGTGTAGCGACTGATGTTTGTTTCTTGAGTTTCGCAATGCTGTGAAGTAAACGTAGCTAATAACTACAAAGTAACAAGTCTTCACCCAAAATCTGTTCTATAAATATCTACCTCAAACCACATCCAGTCTTCATTGATGTCTACCAACTTGTTCCTGTGGTTTAAGACGCTATATGACTTTCCTGTAAGCGTGTTTGCAGTGTTTTTGGCCTGAAAAACACTTTATCTTTGGTCCTCAGTTGAGCTCACATGATGCGTAACAATTCCGTGGCATCGTGACCAAAGACGACCCGATACAAAGTTTTGGCCACGTCAAAAGATTTAGATTAAAATCTACATGGCTAAAAAAAAAATAAAATAACAAAAGAATGGCTGCAATGCTAGTCTAAACTCTACCAGTTGAAGGATAGGTTTCTGGTAAACTCACAGGACCGCTACAGATACGGTAGTGGCGATGACAAACGCATAAATGAAACAGAATGACGTCCTGAAATCTCATTTACTTTAATCCGAGTTGTATAATGGAGGACATTTAGCACGTTGTCGTATAGTCTGTTACAGGATTCGACTAGGAGTTTATTGGGATCTCATACTTTTTTAAATCTTCTATAATAACCTGAGAGGTTTGCTGTATTTTAATATAGTTCAACGTCCTACGTTAATTTGCAAATACTTCCGATTTTGCAAAATTGCATCTTATTAAATAATGGATTTTTGTGGTGTTATCTCTCAGATCATCGAATACTTGTGTAAGATTTTGGGTGAGTTAGACGTCGGTATGAGTAGAGACAGGCCACTGAATGAGGCTGCGCAATGCATGGAGACTATTACAAAAATCCCACCTCTCTGCCTTTACTTGTTGGTGAAGGTGTGCTGAAAACACCCAACACTGACTCGTGTGGATTTAGGTTGTTATTTATGGACAATTGCTCATGTGGATCAGCCAGAAAGAGGCATGTTATCGAGCTAAAGTCTTTAGTTTAAGCGCTTTGGTTTGTAATCTTCCATTACTTCTTGGTTATATTCTCCTCAAGCACAAACTTAAAGATGGCTGAGTTGCTTTTGCTAAGCGAGAAAGCTGAAAACCAGTGCAGCTACCTGCACCGGAAGCTGGTGCAAAATCCAAAAGAAAATGATTCGTGTCATTCAGTTGAAATGAAAGTCAACTCTTTCTAAGCCACGCCATGTTTTTCATCATCGCTCTCTTGTTGTGGGGGAAAATGTGAATGGTTTACTCTTCCAGTTACAGAAGATATGTGTGTGTGTGTGTGTGTGTGTGTGTGTGTGAAAGGAGTGGGGGGGTGTTCTTTTTCCTTTTTCTTTCTTTTTTTTTTCTGTAGTGGACATCAAAGCTCCTCGTCATGACTTCATTAAGTAACGCTGTCCTGGCCTTGCTCTCTCATTCCTGTAAAGCCGTCACTAAAGGAGATCAGAGGGCGCCGTCTCCTCCTTCTCTTCCTCTCTCTCTCTATCATTCCTCTTTGCTCTCGTAGGTGTCCGTACGTTCTGCGCCGTGCCTTTTCTCGACCTGCCTCACTCCTTCCTGCGTGAGCGAGGAGACTTATGGCGCTTATATCCCGGAAGCACTCTTTGAAGTTCACATAATGATTAAGTGAGTAGACCTCAGGTCGCCCTGTGTGTGTGTGTGCGTGTGTGTGCATGCATGCGAGCACGCACTTGCTTCACCCCGTTTGCTGTCATCCACCAATTTCGGAGTGTAAAAGCAAAACAGAGATGGTTGGAAGCCCATAACCCAGTCATGGCCTGTGAACTTATATGAGGTGTTAGGAGAAGAACTTTCCCCTCTGTCTTCCCTTGCTCCCTTCTCTTCATATACACCTGGTTAGAAGTAGGATGATGGGGGTTGGACGACTTTCGGGACAAACAACAAAACTCCGTGCTCTTTACTGAGACGCCCTCTTATTTCCAGACCCCCCCCCCACCCTCTTACCACTTGGCCAGAGCTAACCTGTCATTAACCCGGGCCCCTAATTGGCAGGTGCTGAGGGGCTCTGAGACACTGTGATCACTTAGAGGAGAGGACAGACCAAGAGGCCTCTTCATTCACGTCCTTGCAATTTGCTGTGCTCTTTGTTTAGGCCCCCCTCTCCTGCCCAGGAGTAGTCATCGCTCTCATTCCTTGGGTTCTACATAGCAAAAAGTGTATCTGTTACTTATGCAGCTGGAAGATTTAAAAAAAAAAAAAAAAAAAAGTATGGCCTCTGGTCAAAATAAACACTTCTTGCATTCATTGTGTGTGTGAAAGAGAGAGTATGTGTGTGTACTTGTTTGCCTGTTTAGCAGGCTGGATGTGTGGTTTGTGGCTCCTGGCTGGCTGTGAACAAAGGAAGACTGTAATTTGTTGTACATTGAAATAACACAAGCCTTGGCATTGATGGAAATGGAAGAATCTGAATTCCCCAGCCAGAAAACAAAACGAAACAACTGGAATCTTTTAAAGGGCAATTGAAAGTAATTTCTGAGCTAAATGTGAAACCGCTACATGTTTTTGAACAGTCATGAGCCATCGGAATAATTGCTCGTCAGAGACGTTCTCATGTAACGTGCACCGAACCCGGCCCCGTGTTACCAACCTTTAGAGAATTTCGACTCAAAACACACTCCAGGACATCTTCATTACAGTAAATAACACTCGCTTTATTTAAAAAGAAATGCTCGCATTTGAAAGGGCACGTTTTTCTTGTGGAGTCTGGTGGTTTTACTGACTCATGCTACTGCTTCTGCTGCTGCTGGTGGTGGGACCTGGCAGGAAATGAGGAAAGCCTATTATCACTCATAATTCATAACCTGACGCTTGTGGCCTGTAAATTTACATGGAATTTGAATCGGAAGTCACGTTCTCCTTTCTGCTTTGGCCATTGTTTCCTGCATGGGTTTGGTTTTATTTAGCGCCATTGAACGTCAGCTGTCTCTTTTTAAGAAACCGAAATGAAATGTAATCGTTGCTCGAGTCATTTCCCCAGATGTAATCAGTCAGCCGAGATGTGTCGGGTGTACACGTTGTCTTTAGATTGCACCGCTAGTACGAGGCTAACGTAGCTAACAAGTAATGGAAGCTTCCTTGAAACCAAAAACACAATTCTTTGATTCAAGGACTGCATCAATCCCACAACATTTGGATTCTGACAACTGTTACTTAAAACAAAGTGCCACCAATGCTCCTTATTTGGATGTGACATTGTACCACATGACCTCTTGCACACACCTAAAGCTCAGAGAACTTAAAAAAAATAATAATAATAATAATAAAAAGGGGAAAAACAACGTTGTAAAACTGAGTGAATTTTAAAATGACCCAAACGCCCACCTGTAGTGAGAATGGATGTGTATGCTAAACAGATATTTAGCATTATGTACTGAATGTTAAATTCCAAGTTCGTAAACAAATGACTAAACGTATGAATTGAACAAATGGGGCGAATGAGTCATGGCTGTACATGCCATCTCCCACAAAACTCGCCAGTGACGCGTTACACGTAGAAAGCATTCTACATTAGCATTTGTCACCTACAAGTTGCTTATGAGTCGATCGCCACAAAAAGAAACATTGTCACGCTAATTATTTCACCACTTGTTAATATTGCTACACACTGTGCTCTTGCACCATACATTTTATAGTAAATCGCTATATTTAGTTATTTTTGCTCAGGATTACAGCTATTGCTCTAGTAATGGTGGCAAGCCGTCATCGATGAACACCAGCTACCACCATATTAATAAATATACCGTACAGTGATGCTTGAACGTTTGTGAATGGTTTATAGAAAATGATAGAATTTTTCAATATATCTGCGTAAATATGATCTCAAACATCGTCAGATTTGTTGTTCAGTGGACACTTGAACATGTGAGAGCAGCTTTTAGTTGCTTAGAAGTTACCCTGGGTTCCTTGTGTGACCTCACAGAGTCTTGCTCTTGGCGTAATCTCTGTTGGTCGACCGCTCCTGATTAAATGAATTAATTTAAATGTGAATTTCCTCTATTTGTACATAATCTGTTTGAATGTGGATCGGTGGAGTCCAGACTGTTTAGCGATGGTCGTGTAACCTTTTCCAGCCTGATGAGCATCAACGACTGATTGTCATCCCATCCATTGAGAACACCTGACTCTAATTTCGCCTTCAAATTAAACTGCTAATCTTTGAGGTTCGTATACTTTTGCCACTCACGGATATGTAAAATTGGATCATTTTCCTCAATAAATAAAATGACCGAGTATAATCATTTTGTTTCATTTGTTCAATTGGGTTCTCTTTGTCTACTTTTAGGACTTGAGACAATCTGTTGATGTTTTAGGTCATATTTATGATGTGATATTCTAAAGGGTTCACAAACTTTCAAGCACCACTGTACATATTGTGCCTTATAAAACTGGGCAAAGAATCATGAATGAGAATCCAGGAATCAGGACTCGGTTAACGATATAGTCCAGTTTGGTTCGTGTAGGTAATATTTAGAATAGCCTCCTTCTGCTCATGTGTTAGACAGTGCTAAACTAGCAGCTGTTGATTTATTTATTAAAAACTTTACCCATTGATAAGTTTTTAAACAAACATATTTTGCCTGATCGAACGCTCTTGAGGTAAATTCTGATTGAACTTTTCCTGTAAGAAGAACACCCATGGCAGGAACCTGTTTGTTCCCTTATTTCAGGACATGTATGTTCAAATTGGTTTGTTTTGAACCACAGCCTTTATCATACATTTATACTGGCCCATATAAACGCAAGGCCTTTGTTGGGGACGGATGTCCTGAAATTCCCCCCCTGTGTCTGGGCCTGGTTCCCATCTGTTTCTTCTTTAATGCGTATGACCACACTTCAGGCCCGATGGGATGCATGGGCGGCTCATTACAGAAAGCCCCCTGGGTCTTCTTGAGTCACTGTTGATTGTACTGTGTCATTCAGTGTTTAAAAATTCTTTGGTGCAACGTCTGTTTACCGTAAGTGCCATTTGCAGTGGCTGTTTTCCGGAAATTTCTCAGGCGCCCTGAAAGACGAGCATTCTTTCTGGAAAAAAAATAAATAAATTGTGTTCGTGTCATGGGCTAGAGGTGGTTGTGAGAACAAACATCACCTCGTGATGCTGGAAACGTGAACCCGATTGGTGATGAGTAACTGCTAGTCGCATACCATTTCCTTTATATGTATTCGAACGGAATCTAAGCAGCTTTGTGAAAATATTCGAAAAAATTCTAGAGTCCTCGTTGTAAGTATTAACATGTAACGGATAAAACACTCGGAGATGTGCTGTAAGAGGAAGATAATCAACAACGGGTTCCTGCGAGGCAGCACGTTGCAAAGTGGCGTTTCTCTTGTCGTTCATTCGGTAAAGACTGTAATACATTTAAGCCGTTTATAGTAACGTATAATGTTGTGGAACATCTACGAAACAAGTTAGTTCCTGTTATCGCGTACATCGTAGCAACTATAAACAGTCATTTCCTCACAAGCCTCTCCTTTTTCTCTCTCGAAGGTAATGAGACAAGAAAAAAATGCAGCTTCTCACGTTATCTACAAAAGACTGCATTTCCAATGTGTAATGAGACAAAAAAAATACGCAGCTTCTCATGTTATCTACAAAAGACCGCATTTCCGATGTCTGAAAACTCGGCTACGGCATTACCTCTGGGTGTTACGACGCGCTGACACTGGAGACTCCTTCCAAAAATGACAGAAACGTCATCCTGTGTAAAGTTGCTATTATAGGAACACAAACGTAGCTCTAATAACTGTGGGGAATCAGATGCCAAGCTGCACCTCGTCTCTTTCTTTTTGGCCATGATCACCGGGGCAGTGGAACCTTTTGTGTTTTAAAATCTGAAGGTTCCATTTTCCTAGTAGTAGTAATAATAAGATATTGGAAAGAGAACCATGTGTCAGTGCAAAGGCAAATTGAAAACGATGAGTAAGACGATGAATTCCATGATTCGTTCAGTCATTTCAGAGATTTCAAATCAAATCAAACTAAGAATCGGTCTTGCACGTTTTAGATCGGCGAAAAATATATAGCCGAAAATTGCACGTTCGTATTTGTACCGGATTGATCATGAGGATTCGTCCTATGGCTTTAAGTACTTTGGCGTTTTTCTGACTGAAACATGTATTCTTTTTTTTTTTTTTTTTTTTTTTTGTGGTGTTTTTTTTTTTTTAAAAATGACAAGAAAAGACAAACCATTCCATTATGTCAGTGAACATTTTATATAATTTACATTTTAAACAAGTTGCACTTAAATAACTATGTAAACCTGTATGTAAACGTAGAGACAGAGGAGTTTGTTTTTGTTTTACATTTCGTTTAAAGCTGAAGATATGGGGAAGACTTTGGTCATACTTCAGAACAGAAATGAAGAGATGCTACTGCTTTACGGTACACTTTGGTGCCTTATGGAAAGAAAGTCATTAAGCCATCAAAATTATGACTCTCTCAGAAAAAATCTGGATTTAAAAAAAAAAAAAAAAAAAAAAGTATAGAAAAAATGATCAATGAAGATAAACCAGTGCATATAAAGACCAAGGCACTTTGACTTGTGCCATCCATGAGTGTAAAAAGGGCAAACACAAAAATCTGTAGAACAGACAACATCTAAAGAGCAACTAATACCGCTATAGACACTCACTGCTCTTTAAGTGAACTTTTGGTAACTAGCTCAGTATTCCAGTCCCTTGCGCCAAAATATTAGTGAGTCAATAGAGAAGTACTCTCAGCTTCATAGCCAGTGTGCTACATGCTACCAGGCTCCTGTCTTTTTTTTTTTCTTTTTTTTTTTAACCACATAGAGACCTCTACTCCAGGGACATTTGGTTTCTTCTTCAAGTAGAAAAGCAATAAATATCATATATGCCTTTGACTTCCTTCTGAATACACTCGCAGCCTACACACACACACACACACACACACACACACTCACAGTTTGAGGTAAATTGTTGAAAATATACAAAATGCCCTTTTTGTGTTACACCGAGGCGTGCTCATTAGAAATTAGGGAAAGGCTCGTAGGTTATTTGAAAACAAATCAATCAAATCTCTTACCCTTCCCCCTCCCTCCCCCCAGCAAGTAAGACATGGTGATGGTGACACTGTCAAAATTCCATTATCGTTGTGTTACAACAGCCTTCCATAAAAGAGCTACTTAAAAAGAAAAAGAAAAAAAAACCTGTCTGCATTAAAAATACAAATAAAAAAAAAAACCCTGAATCAAGGCAAGTTCCTCAACTCTGGTACTCATTAGTTCATCACAATCAGAGGGCAAACAAACAACTAACGCAGGCTGCAAGAAACTATGTACAAAAGAGTGACTAGAAAATCTACAGAACAGTGAATTACAATGAATTACCCAGTCATTGTAAACATTGACAATAAATTAAGGAAGTTGCATATCGAACTGAACCAAATATTATTAAGGAATAACAATAGAAAAAAATAATAACAAATACCAATGACATCAACAATAATATTATTATGAAATAAAGAAATCGATGATTGTCTCTAAAGTAAGTGTAGGACACACTGGACCGCTAGTGGCCTGGAGCAGTGTCTCTTAGCCCTGAGTATGGTAACTCCCTGAAAGCAAAGGTCTGAGCCTGTCTCCTTATGAGAAGGATCGTGTACACCTGTGGCTGTCCACAGCCAGACCGGGTGAACCAATGAGGTTGAGGGGCAGCATGTCTTAGTGAGTGTGTGTACTAGGGCTGGGGCTAAGATTCCATTGCCTCCACAGTCTCTTGTTTGACCTTGACAGGTAGGAGCTTGATAACTGATGTTTCACTGCTTGGCTCATACAGGCTGTAGGTGCTAGACGGATGTGATGGAGGAAGCAAATCTCCTCCAGTGCTGCCTTTGTGGTATGATGCCTTGAGGTCCATTTCACGGTAGATCAGACTGAAGATCTGCTTTTCCACCAGCCTCTCCACATCAACACCATCAATCTCCTCCAACCGGTCAGCATTGTCGCTGATGTCAAAGCGCTCGATCTCCTCGTTAATGCGGTTCAGTTCATCGAGGCTGCAGTGGGGGGAAGGCATAGCAGCCAGGCAGTAGCCCTTAAGGTGGAGGCGCAGGCTGCAGAGGTGGATGTAGTTGCGGTGGCAGTGTGTACACTTGTGGGGGCGCTCTCGAGTGTGTAGCCGTTTGTGCAGTTTGAGGTGGACAAACTGTGTGAACTTAGCTGGGCAGAGCTTGCACTGATAAGGCTTCTCACCTGAGTGCAGCCTTAGATGGGTCTTCAGATTACTTGTGCTGCTGAAACGCTTGTGGCATACCTGTTGAAACCGAACAAGGAGCTTTAGGACTGAAAAAGAACCTTGTACCTCCAAACCACAGCTAGCTGACAGGTGTTTAGTTAGTTAAGAGGAGATTAGTCTCACCTGGCATTCATGGGGCTTCTCTCCTGTATGGACCAGGTAATGCTTCTGCAGGTGGGCCAACTGAGTGAAGCCCTTATTGCATGTCTGACACTTAAAAGGGCGCTCGCCACTGTGGACACGCAGGTGCACCTGAGAATAGCACAGAAGGGGAGCAAGGTTAGAGACAGTGTCCCATTCATAACAGGAGGTGTATGTGTGTAGAGCTGAAGGATTGAAGAAAAAAAAAACGAGAGTTGAGTTTTTACCTTAAGGTTTGACAGCTGTCCAAAAGTCTTGCTGCATACATTGCACTCGTACTTTATCTTGCCATTCTGTTTCTTCAGTGGGTATGGCAGCGTCTTGTATCCTGCAGGGCCTCGCTTCATCTTGCTGAGATTGATTGCCTCATCCTCTGAACGTCGGATGCTCGGCTGCGCTGAGGTTGGGTTGGCAGGCTGCTGATCAACAGAGACTGCAGAACCAGCTGTGGGAGAACCACTGATTGGGGCATGAGGGTGTCTGTGCAGGGGTTTGTCTTTTGGGGTCGTCGCTCTAGTGAAGGCACTCTTGGGTGGTGGAAGCAGGAAGTCCCTGTGGGGTGGCAGCAGGAAATGCCTTCCTCCCTCAGGTGGAATGGTGGGTGGGTGGGGCATGTGAGGGGACAGTAAGGTGTTGTAAATGGGGTACATGCGGGAGAACACATTCGCCACTGGTTGTGTTCCACTGATGGGGTAAGGGGCAAAGAGATAATGTGGGTTGGGGTAGAATGAGGAAAGGGGGTTGGGCAGGGAGTAGCCAGGATAGTGACCCAGGCTGCCATTGTAGAGTGGCAGGGCATCCCTAGGATCTGCTGGAGCAGGACTGTTTCCTGGACTGGTTTCAGGGCTGCTGAGTGCTGATGGGCTAGGGGTGGCTGAGGACAGTGCAGGTGAACGAGTGGCAAAACAGATACTTGGGCTGGTTTTCATGATATCCTCTCTGAGGTGAGGCTGCGGGCGGACTGGGTAGATGACACGGGGGTAGATGGGTCTGTCAGGGCTAACAGTGCAGTGGGGACGTGTGGGCAGTGGTCTTGCAGGCTCCCGCCATGTGTCTTTGAGGATTTCTGACACAGTATGCTCTCTCTTCACAACAGGTTTTTCTTCCGACACCTGCTGCTTTGCTTCTATCAGACTCTGCTCTGTAGAAACACACAAAAGAAGCACATTAGACTACGGAGTAAAGCGCTGACAACATTTTTCAGGCACTGTTATTATGTGTGAGTTCATCTGCTCTCTCTGTCACGCATACATCCTAAATACATCATCATCCACTACTGCAAAATAACCTTACAGTCTGTACTTACTGAGCTAGGTAAGATAATGGGCTCCTCCCCACACTACTGGCTCCTCGCTACAGGAGATCTATTGTTACACAGCACATAGATCTTCCCAAAGCAAAGAAGGTTCAGAACACAAAGTAGCCTAGTTGTTCAATTAGGGACGACAGTTTGACAGATTGTCCTGAGGTAGGGGCTGCAGACAGGATGTGAGGCATGACAGCAGATCCCAGTCAGGGTGGTGGAGTAGGCTGGATTCTGCTCAGAGCACTGATACTATCTAATGGATGTGGCAGCAAATGATTGAAAGTTTCCTTCTAATAGGAAACCCCAAAGCCTTGACTCCACTCACCTCACACACCTCAAAACAAAGTGAACTTGCACAATACTTTTTAGTACTTGAGATGAACCATAACATTTTGAGGATTGTGCGATTTTGAGGACTGCTCATACAGGATAGGGGTGTTTAATTTAATTTTTTTTTTTTTATTTTTTTTTTTTTTACAAAGACTTTCAAGAGAAGACCAGATCTTAATGCTCTAATAGTCAGAGTTGCGTTTTCCTATTATTCACTTTTCGATTAAAGAATCTCTTGATGTGGTGTTAAATTGAACGATTTACTCCGATCACATTTTCTCTGACAGAACTCATGATAGAACCACCTTTAAAAGAGGAAACCAATAATCATAATCACTTCCTGCTACCTTTTCTGTGACCTTTACAAAAAAGTTCAGCAGTCTTTTTTTTTATGCTTTTTTTTGTGTGTGGTTTGCAAGATGAGTATCCTCCTCTGAATCTCCCCATTCTTAGAACCCCCCGTCCTTCTGCTCCCAGAGCAATGTGTAAACGCAGTTAGAGGTTATCAGTAAACTCCCCCTTCCAATTCCCTTCCACAGATAGCGCCATTCCCCACTCCTCCCCAGAGAACTTGTGCAAAACAAACAGGGAAGCAATCCCAACAGATATCAATCTGTCAGCACAGCCCCGCCGCCAGGAAGTTCAAGTAGTCAATGGAGCATTTTTTTTTTCCTCTGCCTTACTCACTCTTTGCCTCTCTTTTAAAGTGCTAAATAAATTATGGAGTTGCGCCAAAGATCTGTCTGCACTTCCCTTGTGTACGCATGTGTGTGAAGGAGAGGTTACAAAATGACTGGATAAAGATTCTTAAAAGTCTACTTGGCTGAAGCATCAATTTACTTTGGAAATCTGAAGAAGTTTAGTGAACCATGGAGTGAGACAGCTCGAGCTTTTCTAAATCAATCCCATGTGGGAGGCCCTGCCAGTCATCTTGGCCCATTCCATTATACTGAGTCATATGTGCAGTGGCTATAAGCCTGTTCATGCTATGACTCTGTCTGCTTTGAGAGACAGCAATAGATATGGAGATTGCTCTTACTTTCTCAGGTAACAGGTAGAAGAGCTTGGGTGTCAGCGGTGGGTCAGAACACCTAATTATAGACTACTTTGTGTGTTTGTGTGTGTGTGTGTGTATGTGTGTGTGTGTGGAACTCAGGGGGGATGCCCAAGCTCACATACCCTGAGGGTATGCGCATGACCCAGGGGAGTGGAGTCACCGAGACTGCTCTGTTCCCGCCACACCTGAGTATTGTCTCCTCTCTCTCTCTCTCTCTCTCTCTCTCTCTCTCTCTCTCTCTCTCTCTCTCGCTCTCTCGCTCTCACAAAACAAAAGGTTTCACTTTGAAACTTTTATTGCTGGTTGAGCAATAACCGATTGAGCGTGTAGAGTTGAAAGACCGTCTAAGGAAAGATGACGGGCAGTCATATCTTCCTCTGTGTAATTACGGTCAACATTACTACGCCTAAACAGAAACACTACCAAAAATACAGCAACGTCTCAAAGAATTCTGTTGTTCGAGGAGATGAAAGGGAGAAGAGCATGTACTGTCGGTATAATAATGACAGGCTCGGACCAAGTCAACACGCTTCCTCTCGGTCCGTTCTGAAGTAAAAACGGGACAGGAAAATATCCCCGGGACCGACACAAACAACTTCACCGTCATTATACTGTATTAAGGACTTTTTTGTTGTACTTACTGAGCTTCTGCATCATGAGATCTCCTGAGGGAGGGTAGTGGAGACGGTGTGCGAAGTCGGTGCAGTACCACACCAGCAGCTCCTGGTCCGCAGGGATGGGCTTCACTGTGTAGAAGTAGATGCTCATGCCATTCTGACAAGCAGCCAGGTTCTGCTCCTGCTGTGAGTGGGCTGGATTCACATAGCGCATCCAGTTGCTCTTCTCCTCGTCCAGGCCGTCTACAAAATGATGGAACTGTCCTTCTGCATAAATCTAAAAGAAAAAAGAAAAAAAGCAAACGACAAGCGAGGTTTTAGCGATTTAACATGGACGATTGGTAACGATTATTTCATCTCGCATCATCTTTACTCAGTTCTCCACTGTGGTCTAAACACTTGCCTTTGAGACGAACAGACAGACAAGTGGGAGACACCAAAGCTAGCTACAATCTCTTATAAAAGCCACATGGCTGACTCAGTAAGCACACCCCCACCAATACTCACACTCTCATGTTGAATCTGCATGTCTTCTCTCTCTCACTCATACACACTCGCAGATGCACACACACCCACCCTTGTTTGCGCTCTCAGGCTTATGAAGTGGAACGGATTGTTTTGGGGTAGTTCTAAGGTTAGAGACTTGTTCACACTAACTTCACCATTTCCAGGAACCCTTGACATCACCAGCAAGGCTTCCCTCTGTGACACCAATGTTATGCTTCTCATACACATTTTACTGTACCATCCCACCCCCTCCACACGCGCCCGCCCTCTTGTCAGTACTACTCCGATCTCCAGTAACGTAGGAAAGATAGCAGTGTTTGTTAGCAGGTAAAGAGCAGCATCTTTCCACAAGGGGATCTCTGTGGTCTTAAGACCAAAAAAACAATTCTGAGCAAAAAAAGAAAAAAAATTTACGGTCATGGTTTGGATCGCACTAGGATGACTTGACGCTTTCGCCATGACGACATCTGCATGCAACAGCTGAAAGCCACAGGCAAGGAAGACAGCGCGAGTATACCTCATGCCTTACTGGCAGTAGCTTGGTGACAACCTAATGTGACTGCTTTAAAGCTGGCGGTTTCAAACAGCCAAAGTTTGCGGTACAGCCAAGCGATTGACATCTTCCCATGTCAAAAGGCATCAACCTCAAGAGTGCTGCCAAGTCATTCGCCCTTTCACGACGTTCAGAAAGAGCACAGTCAAAACAAGATCACACAAGACGAAATAAATCTTCACTCTCTCACTCAGCCAGTGCCGCCGACGCAAGCGGTGGTTCTCAAAACACTACACTCTAACTCAGCAAAAAAATTTTTTTTCTTTTTTTTTTTGGTAAGCACGCTCTGCTGTTGCATAAGCTGTGCACCCGTCATGTCACGCAGGAAGTAAGTCAGTGGAACAGGAAGTGACCTGTTCACTTGTGTGTTTTTCTTTTTCTCTCTTGTATTTCTTTTGCTCCCCCTTTACTGAAAGTGAAGCTTCTGAAAAAAAACAACAACTCACCCTCCAGAAGTACTTCCTGTTGGCGTCTTTGGGTACGTTCTCTGCTGTGTAACTTTCTCCCACTAGAGGGCCGAAGCGCGTACCGGTCGGTATGTACTCGCGGCTTACGACACCGATTACCTTGTGGAGAAGAAGAAAGAAAAAGAAATGTCAGGAGATAAACCAACAATTTTATGACCTAACATTAAATTCCATCGTGCTATTTGTCAGTCGAGCGATTCATAAGGAGGTTTACAAGGCATTTATGAGGCTAGACGACATCAATTAAAAGAAATTCATGGAGGAGATCCAAATCAAATGCCCTAACATGTCATAAGACTAAAGATGCAGTCAGAAGGTTGTTTTTTTTTGACAGCTCTGAGAATTAAGGGTCAGCCAGGTTCTGCCTTGACATCCATTTAGGCTTGAGAAAACGATGTCTCATTTGTCCTCTCTCACCTCTCATTAAGTGCCCAGACCCTCCCTCCTGTACTCATTACCAGGCCTCCTTCCTCACCACATCAAACACTACTACAACCCTCAAAGCATAAATCCACACCTACGATTACAGCTTGCGCTTCTTCCTTTGAGGTGAACGGCATCAAAAAAAAAAAAAAACCCAAAGGCGGATAGAGTGGAGCACTGCAGTCTGGCCTTTTGGATTACAACCGCCAGACTTCAATCTAATCTCCTCGAACCAAGATCCGCTCTTCAACTGCCCCTCCACCTCCCCCAGCACCTTTCTTCCATATACACCCCGAAACACAAACAGCCATGCGGATAAAGCTGTAGGAAATCCCCTCACATTTCTCGAAAGCCTGCAGCAGAGTAGCGGTTCAGTGAGGAGATTAGGCCGTCTTTTTGATAACTCATTAACAGAGATTTAGCTTGGCTCCCAAGTTTCGCGCCAGCTCCTTCTCGCTATTTTAATTTCATTTTTTTTTTTTTTTTTTTTTTTTTGCCACGCTTCCACCTTCTCTTTCATCCTCTCGCCCTCTCTTTTCGCTCCCCGTCCCGCCGTTTTTCATCAGATCGTGAACGGATCGCGAAAGTCCGATGGCCGTTTTTGTGTCTTGAGAAGTAAGGGAGACCAGAAAAAGAGGAAAATCTATGCAGCTGATCTGAGGACGGCGCTCGGAGGTGTTCAAAGGTTTCCTCGCTTCAAATCAAGGGGAAGTTTGCGCAGCGTCACTACTACAGTCATCACTGTCTGTCCAAGATAACGGGCGATTTATGTAATGGAAGATGGGAGTTGTGCTGCTCACAGAGACATGTGAAATGACACAAAGCGACACTCGAGCTTACAGAGGAAGAGCTCCTATTTTTTTTTTTTTTTTTTCCCCAGGAACAGCTAGTGTAGATAAAGAAGATTAATTACAATTCTATAAGCAGTGTGTTTTGTGAGAGGCATCGTAGACCGATCACAAACATGACCTCCCACCACCCCACCCCCTTTCTGTCTCATTTATTCTCAAGGCTGATAATTTTACACTTCTTGCGTCAATATGAGCCATCACACTAATAATAGGTACACTCACTTTTTTTTCTTTTTTTTTTTTTCACACAGATGGCGTATACGGTACTACGCATGAATCTGACACCACAAACCCAAACGACATGCTGCAGGCAATGGGTTCTTCAGTCTGCTAGTGTATGATGCAGGAGTGAGTCATTACAGCATACCTCTTTGGAGTCAGGGGCATATCTGAATGCCAGGTTTCTCGGCAGCGAGGTCTGGGCGCGGGGCAGATCTGTCTTGTCCGCACTATCCCACGTGTGGTCCTTCACTATGTAGGTGCACTTCTCTTCGAACTCAGCTTCTGTCCAATTGGACATGTCGGCATCCTCGACGGTCATCTTCAGATCCACCTGGTCGGCTGTGTTCGGGGAGCCCTCAGTGGTCAACATGACGGAGCTATGCTGAGAGGCGGCCTGAGAAAAAGACACGGGCCGACAAAGAAAAACAGACCGAGAGGAAAGAAAGAATGAGTGGGAATTCGTATTGTGAAATCGAGTGAAACTGCTTTGAATTCAAAGGAAAATTAAATAACATACAGGACTAACACGCTTACAAATTATTCAACAAGTTTGCCTGAATAGTTAGTTCAGGTAGTATTACTTTATAATGGAAGGATAACAAAATGGAAATTTACAGCTGAGTGAAACGGGGGGAAAAAACAGCAAAATCATATGCTGACTCAAAACAAACAATCCAACAACAATCCTCACGCACGTCTTTACGCACAGCGATTACTGTCTTTATCTACACCTAGCATAGGTCTTTCTTTCACTCTCTCCATCATTTCCTTTCTCATCGCAGCCACTCCGTGGAAAAAAACCTCACAGACAGGGACGACGGAGGAAGGAAGTGGCGTCTACGTCTGAATGGAGCTAAAACTGGAATCAGAGTTGTAAAGCGTCAGAGTCTATAAAACGTCCCGGGGAATAACTGTGTGTGTGTGGAAGAACAAAAGGAGAAGAATCACAACTTTTTTTTTTTGTTCTTTTTTTTTTTTTCCATAAGGGGGCCACAGCAGCGCAAACAAGCTTCAAACGCTTCCCACCCAAGATAGTCCCACACACAGGCTGAGCCAGGAGACCCTGTCCCTTTCACCAGTGCCTGTTAGGAAGACGGCTCCTTTCAAAATCTACCGTTTTCATTTCGTCTATTACATACATTTTAGATATACAAATATGTATTAAATAATAATAATAATAATAATAACCCTATTTAATACCTTTTTTTTTTAATCGAGACTCAATAACATACCTGTGAAAAATTATTGTCCGCACACATTTGCATCAAATTATCTATTTATACAGCCTTATTTCCATGAGTCAAAAGATAATGAGACAAAAATCCTGCAAGCTGTCATTTAATTCTGTGTGTAGGACAGCTGCAAGATCAAAACTAATATTGAAACCGAGAAACTGAACATGCACAAACTGGGCAACCGTATTTTTTTTTCTATTTTTCTTTTCTTTTTTTCTTTTTTTCTGACATTTAAACCCAATTTAAACGAAGTCAAATTTAACCTTAAAAGAATTTATTTAAAACGAAACAGTTTTCTTTTCTTGTTAATGTTTTTCCTTTTTCTTTTTCCTCGTTGACATTTGCATATTACGAACGCAACAGTATTTTATATATTATTATATAAAATTGATCTATTAATTACTTTTCCATTTTTATATTTCCTCCAGGCCAATCGTTCAAAAAGCTTACTGCACCGTATAAATGAATAGAATTTAAGTTTTCAACCCGAAGTCCTGAAAAGCCTCAGAAGGCAAAAAAAAAGCAGTGCGCAAACTGACATGCAAATTGGTAAGTAACTAAATAAATAAACAAATATACACAAGAATCAGAAAAGAAATATCAATGCCATTAATGTTGTAACAGTTCAATTAAAAGAATGATTTCTACTGAACGACTGAACGAAACAATGTTTTTTTTCTTGTTGTTGGTGTTGTTGTTTTGTTGTTTTAAAGCCAGTAAACAAAAACAGTGCCTTGATTTTTCACGAAGCTCAAAGCAAACAGAAAAATCAGCCAAGCAGTCTCACTCACCGACAGACTTTGGTTCCAGCCACACATAGAGCCGTCTGATCTCTCCCCTGAGTGCGCTTGTGTGTGTGTGCGCGCGTGTGTGTGAGTGTGTGTGTGCGCGCAATAGAGAGTGAGTGTGTTCGTGGGACAGGTGCAGATCACCCTCGTTCCCTCTCCTGTCCAGCCGCTAGTCCAGATGGCGACTGTGTTCTCCTCTGAGTGTCTCGAGTTTGACTAACTGCCTGAGCATGTTTCTTTCTGACTTGTTGAAGGACTCCTTGTTGGCTCCTCCTACTTTTTCCCCCACCCTTACTCCCTCCCTCCCTCACTCCCTCCCTCTTTCTCTCTCTGTCTCTCTCTCCACCCTCCAAGGTCATGTCACATGCATCACACACACAAGAAAAATAATCTAGATTTTATATAATCCATTCACTCGTTCTCAATAAAAGTAAAGGAGAAGGAAAGGCATGTCTTCATATCTACTGAGGTAGATGAAATCAAGCAGCAGACACAAAGCTGATGAGAGATGGTCTTGTATAAAGAGAGGAGGAGGGAGGTGTTGATCCCTCTTCCTCTGGCTCTCTTCCTGAGAAGGAAGGACATCCTGCGCCAGTGACTCAATAACCTGTTGCTGTTTACTAAGAGCGGAACTGCAGATTGATGGCTGTGTTTCTCCTCACACCTCCTCCTCCTCCTCCTCCTCCTCCTGTTCCACAGCTTCTGGAACTTCTCTGATATCCCCTAGGGGGTGCTACATTCTGCCTCTCAACTCTTCTACACCCATACAGTTTGATCACAATGGAGATCCATAGTAGTGAGGTCCATAATCATAAAAGGGAAGGATGTAACACTCTCCCTAAGTGACGTGATTGACGTAAAGCTTTGTACACAATCCTAACCATGGCTTCAGATGAAAGAACTCCGATTTGTTTGAAAAAAATAAAAATTAAATAGAATCTGTGCAAAGTCCAAACAGCAGACAGAAAGGATCTCTGGTGGCCTGCCACTATAAGACTCTTCCAAAGCTATGCATGCTTTTTTGTTTAAATAAAAACCTGGAAATCCCCTAGACCTCTCTTCCATCTATCCATCTGTGGGAGGAAGAGTGGCGAAGAAGCGAAAACTGGCCTGGTTGCAACAAGAGAACGGAAGACGTTTTGCGCCTTGAACAAACTTAGACGGAAACACATGAAACACACATCCCTACACACACATACACAAAAACCCACCCAAGCTCTGCTGGTGACAAAGATCTGACCACATCATTCGCTCGTTCGCTGCCTCCTACTTCCTGGCAGCGGACGACCCATAAGATCGAGGGCCTGCAGGCCCGTCTCTTCCTCCAGCCTCGACCCGAATCTGGCCTCCAGCTGGGCCCTGACTCAATAACAAGCCACAGAGGAGAAACAACAACAAAGCTCTGAGATTTTTGAGCGAAAAACGGGCGCTTCCTTTTGAAACTGCCATGTGGTCTAGAGTCAGCGACTGGGAACAATCTGGCAAGGAGTGGAGTTTGCGTTTTCCACCATTATCGTCATCACCAGCTCCCACCATCATTTGGTTTACCTCTCTCTCTCTCTCTTTCTCTCTCTCTCTCTTTCTTTGCCTGTGTAATAAAGCAAAGAGTAGGCCGGGGGTG